>NW_027522855.1:230541-255997 GCF_052094955.1 Ictidomys tridecemlineatus | reverse complement strand
ACTGGTTTGCAGGAGGATCTTTCAGAGAGCAGATGTTGGAGACTGAGGTGCAGAAGGACTGTTACAAAGAGTAGAGTTTAGAGACTGAGGTGTAGAAGGACCGTTGTAGAGAGCAGAGTTTGGAAACTGAGGTGCAGAAGGATTGTTGCAGATAGCAGAGTTTGGAGACTGGGGTGTAGAATGACTCTTGCAGAAAGAAGAGGTTTGAGACTTGAGTGCAGAAGGACTATTGCAGAGAGCAGAAGTTGGAGACTGACGTCCAGAAGGACTGTTACAGAGAAATGAGGTTGGATACTGGGGTGCAGAAGGACTGATACAGAAAGCAGAGTTTGAAGACTGGGGAGCAGAAGGGCTGTTACAGAGAGCAGATTTTGGAGACTTCACTACAGGAGGACTGTTACAGAGAGCAGAGTTTGGAGACTGCTGTGGAGAAGGACTGTTTCCGAGTGAAGATTTTGGAGACTGGGGTACAGAAGAACTGTTGCAGAGAGCATAGGTTGGAGACTGGGGTGCAGAAGAACTGTTGAAGAGAGCAGAGGTTGGAGACTGAGGTGCAGAAAGAATGTTACAGAGAGCAGAGTTTGGAAACTTGGTGCAGAAGGAATGATACAGAAAGGAGAGTTTGGAGACTGGGGTGCAGAAGGACTGTTATAGAGATCAGAGGTTGGAGACTGGGGAGCAGAAGGACTGTTACAGAGAGCAGAGGTTAAAGACTGGGGAGCAGAAGGTCTGTCAGAGAGAGCAGACGTTAGATTCTGGGGAGCAGAAGGAATGTTACAGAGAGCAGATTCGGAAAATGGGGTGCGAAAGGATCTTACAGAGAGCAGAGGTTGGAGGCTGGGGTCCAGAATCACTGTTACAGAGAGCAGGTTTTGGAGACTGGGGTGCAGAAAAACTGTTACAGATAGTAGAGATGGGAGAATGGGGTGCACAGGATCGTTGCAGAGAGCAGAGATATCAGACTGAGGTTCAGTAGGACTGTTGCAGAGAGCAGATGTTGGAGACTGGGGTGCAGAAAGACGTTTGCAGAGAGCAGAGGTTGGAGACTGGGGAGCAAAAGGATCATTGCAGAGAGCAGAGGTTGGAGACTGGTGTGCAGAAGGACTGTCACACAGAGAAGAGGTAGGAGACTGGGGTACAGAAGACTGTTGCAGAAAATAGGTGAGAAGAATATGGTTCAGAAGGACTGTTGAAGAGAATAGAGGTTGGAGAATGGGGTGCAGAAGAACTGTAACAGAGAGTAGAGGTTGGAGACTGTGATGCAAAAAGCCTGAGACAGAAAGTAGAGTTTGGAGACTGGGGTGTAGAAGTACTGTTACAAAGAAAAGAGGTTGGAGAATTGGGTGCAGAATAAATGTTTTAGAGAACAGAGGTTGGAGACTCAGGTGTAGAAGGACTATTGTAGAAAGCAGAAGTTGGAGACTGGGTTTCAGAAGGTTCTTACAGAGCTCAGAGCTTGGACACTGAGGTGCAGAAGGCCTGTTGCAGAGATGAGGTTGGAGATTGGGGAGCAGAAAAACTGTTGCAGAGAGAAGAGGTTGGAGTCTGAGGTGCAGAAGGAAAGTTACAGAGAGCAGAGGTTGGAGACTAGGGTTAATAAAAACTGATACAGAAAGCAGAGTTTGTAGACTGGGGAGCGGAAGGATCGTTACAAAGAGATTTTGGAGACTGCATTACAGAAGGACTGTTACAGAGAGCAGAGGTTGGAGACTGGGGTGGAGAAGGACTGTTGCAGAGAGCAGATATTGGAAGCTAGGGTGCAGAAGAACTGTTGCATAGAGCAGATTTTGGAGACTAGGATGCAGAAAGACTGTTACAGAGAGCAGAGTTTAAAGACTCGGTGCAGAAGGACTGATACAGAGAGCAGAGTTTGGAGACTGGGGTGCAGAAGGCCTGTTACAGAGAGGAAATGTTGGAGACTGAGTGCAGAAGGGCTGTTACAGAGAGCAGAGTTTAAAGACTGGGTTGCAGAAGGATATTATCTAGAGCAGAGTTTGGAGACAGGTTTGCAGAAGGATCATTGCAGAGAGCAGAGTTTGGAGACTTGAGTGCAGAAGGACTGTTGCAGAGAGCAGATGTTGGAGACTGGGATGCAGAAGGATCGTTGCACAGAGCAGAGATTGGACACTGAGTTGTAGAAAGACTGTTACACTGAGCAGAGGTTGAAGACTGGGGTGTAGAAGGACTGTTGCAGAGAGGAAAGGTTGGAGACTGGGTGCAGAAGGGCTGTGACAGAGAGCAGAGTTTGGAGACTGGGATGCAGAAGGACTGATAAAGAAAGCAGAGGTTGGAGACTTTGGTCCAGAATGAACCTTACAGAGAGCAGAGGTTGGAGACTGCAGTATAGAAGGACTGTTACAGAGACCAGATTTTGGAGACTAGGGTACACAAGGACTGTTGCAAAAAGCAGAGGTTTGAGAATGGGATGCAGAAGGACTTCTGCAGAGAGCAGATTCTGGAGACTGAGGTGCAGAAGGACTGTTATAGAGAGCACAGGTTGGAGACTAGGGAGCAGAAGGTCTGTCAGAGAGAGCAGACGTTAGATTCTGGGGAGCAGAAGGAATGTTACAGAGAGCAGATTTGGAAAATGGGGTGCGAAAGAATCTTACAGAGAGCAGAGGTTGGAGGCTGGGGTGCAGAATCACTGTTACAGAGAGCAGATTTTGGAGACGGGGGTGCAGAAGGACTGTTAGAGAAAGAAGAGATGGGAGATTGGGGTGCACAAGGATCGTTGCAGAGAGCAGAGATATCAGACTGAGGTTCAGGAGGACTGTTGCAGAGAGCAGATGTTGGAGACTGGGGTGCAGAAAGACTTTTGCAGAGAGCAGAGGTTGGAGACTGGGGTGCAAAAGGATCATTGCAGAGAGCAGAGGTTGGAGACTGGGGTGCAAAAAGACTGTCACACAGAGAAGAGGTAGGAGACTGGGGTACAGAAGACTGTTGTAGAGAGTAGGTGAGGAGACTATGGTTCACAAGGACTGTTGAAGAGAGTAGAGGTTGGAGAATGTGGTGCAGAAGAACTGTAACAGAGAGTAGAGGTTGGAGACTATGATGCAAAAAGCCTGATACAGAAAGTAGAGTTTGGAGACTGGGGTGTAGAAGTACTGTTACAGAGAAAAGAGGTTGGAGAATTGGGTGCAGAATAAGTGTTGTAGAGAACAGAGGTTAAAGACTCAGTTGTAGAAGGACCATTGTAGAAAGTAGAAGTTGGAGACTGGGTTTCAGAAGGTTCTTACAGAGCTCAGAGCTTGGACACTGAGGTGCAGAAGGCCTGTTGCAGAGATGAGGTTGGAGATTGGGGCGCAGAAAAACTGTTGCAGAGAGAAGAGGTTGGAGTCTGAGGTGCAGAAGGAAAGTTACAGAGAGCAGAGGTTGGAGACTGGGGTTAAGAAAAACTGATACAGAAAGCAGAGTTTGTAGACTGGGGAGAGGAAGGATCGTTACAAAGAGAGTTTGGAGACTGCATTACAGAAGGACTGTTACAGAGAGCAGAGGTTGGAGACTAGGGTGGAGAAGGACTGTTGCAGAGAGCAGATATTGGAGGCTGGGGTGCAGAAGAACTGTTACAGAGAGGAAATGTTGGAGACTGGGTGCAGAAGGGTTGTTACAGAGAGCAGAGTTTGGAGACTGGGTTGCAGAAGGATATTACCTAGAGCAGAGTTTGGAGACTGGTTTGAAGAAGGATCATTGCAGAGAGCAGAGTTTGGAGACTTGAGTGCAGAAGGACGGTTGCAGAGAGCAGATGTTGGAGACTGGGATGCAGAAGGATCGTTGCACAGAGCAGAGATTGGACACTGAGTTGTAGAAAGACTGTTACACCGAGCAGAGGTGGAAGACTGGGGTGTAGAAGGACTTTTGCAGAGAGAAGAGTTTGAAGACTGGGGTGAAGAAGGACTGTTACAGAGAGGAAAGTTTTGAGACTGGGTTCAGAAGGGCTGTGACAGAGAGCAGAGTTTGGAGACTGGGATGCAGAAGGACTGATACAGAAAGAAGAGGTTAGAGACTTTGGTCCAGAATGAACCTTACATAGAGCAGAGGTTGGAGACTGCAGTATAGAAGGACTGTTACAGAGAGAAGATTTTGGAGACTAGGGTACACAAGGACTGTTGCAAAGAGCAGAGGTTTGAGAATGGGATGCAGAAGGACTTCTGCAGAGAGCAGAGTCTGGAGACTGAGGTGCAGAAGGACTGTTACAGAGAGCAGAATTTGGAGACTGTGGTGCAGAAGGACTGATACAGAAAGCAGAGGTTGGAGACTGTGGTGCAGAAGGACTGTTGCAGAGAGTAGAGGTTGAAGACTTGGGTGGAGAAAGAATGTTACAGAGAGCAGAGTTTGGAAACTGGGGTGCAGTTTCTTACAGAGAGAGGAAGTTAGAGACTGTGGTAAAGAAGGGCTTTTGCAGAGAGAAGAGGTTGGTGACTGGGGTGGAGAAGTACTTATTCAGAGAGTAGATGTTGGAGACTGGGGTGCAGCAGAACTGTTGCAGAGAGCCGAAGTAGGAGACTATGGTGCAAAAGGATTGTTGCATTGAGTAGAGCTTCAATATGACGTGCTGAAGGACTTTTGAAGACAACAGAGTTTGGAAAATGGGGTGCAGAAGGACCGTTGCAGAGAGCAGATGTTGGAGACTGAGGTGAAGAAGGATTGTTACAGAGAACAGAGGTTGGAGACTGGGGTGAAGAAGGACTGTGACAGAGATGAGAGTTTGGAGACTGGGTTGCAGAAGGATCTTTCAGAGAGCAGAGGTTGGAGACTGGGGTGCAGACGAACTGTTGCACAGAGCAGAGGTTGGAGACTGGGGTGCAGAAGGACACTTACAGAGAGCAGAGTTTGGAGACTGGGTTGCAAAAAGATCTTAAATATAGCAGAGTTTGGAGACTGAGATGAAGAAAAAATGATACCCAGAGCAGAGTTTGGAGACTGGGGTGCAGAAGGACTGTTGACGAGAACAGAGGTTGGAGACTGGCGTGCAGAAGGACTGTTGCAGGGAGCAGAGGTTGGGCACTGGGTGGAGAAGGAATGTTACAGAGAGCAGAGTTTGGAAACTGGGGTGCAATAGGATCTTACAGAGATCAGAGGTTGGAGACTGGGGTGCAGAAGGACTTTTGCAGAGAGCAGAGGTTGGATACTGTGGAGCAATATGTTCATTGCAGAGAGAAGATATTAGAGACTGTGATGCAGTAGGACCATTGCAGATGTCAGAGTTTGGGAACTGAGGTGCAGAAGGATTGTTGGAGATTACAGAGGTTATAGACTGTGGTGCAGAAGGATCTTTTTGCAGAGCAGAGTTTTGAGACTGGGTTGCAGAAGGACTGTTTCAGTGAACAGAGGTTGGAGTCTCGGTGCAGAAGGCCTGTTACAGAGAGCAGAGTTTGGTGAAGGGATGCAGAACGACTTTCACAGAGGGAAGAGTTTGGAGACAGGGGTGCAGAAGGACTGTTTCAGAGAGCAGAGTTTAGAGACTGGGGTCAGAAAGACAGTTAAAGAGAGCACAGTTTGGAGACTGGGGGCAGAAGTACTGTTACAAAGAGCAGTGGGTGGAGACTGGGGTGCCAAAGGAATGTTACCTTGAGCAGAGTTTCGAAACTGGGGTGCAGAAGGATGTTACAGAGAGCAGAGCCTGGAGACTGGGGTGAAAAGGACTGTTGCATAGAACAGACGTTGCAGACTGGGCTGCAGAAGGATCATTGTAGAGAGCAGAGGTTGAAGACTGAGGTGCAGAAAAATCGCTACAGAGAGCATAGTTTGGAGACTGGGGTGCAGTAGGATAGTAACAGAGAGCCCAGGTTGAAGACTGGGGTGCAGAAGAAATTTTGAAGAGAGCAGAGGTTGGAGATTTCGGTGCAGAAGTACTGTAGCAGAGAGCAGAGGTTGGAGACTGGGGTGCAGAAAGACTGTTACAGAGAGCAGAGTTTCTAGCCTGGGGTGCAGAAGGAATGCTGCAGAGAACAGAGGTTTGATACTGGGGTGCAGAAGGGCCATTTAAGAGAGATGAGGTTGGAGACTGAGACACAGAATGACTGTTCCAGAGAGCAAAGTTTTGAGAACGGGGTGGAGAAAGATCTTATAGAGAGCAGATGTTGGAGACTGGGGTGCAGAAGTACTGTTGCAGAGAGAAGAGTTTGGAGACTGAGTTGCAAAAGAATCATTGCAGAGAGAAGTGGTTGGAGAATGGGGTGCAGAAGGAGCATTACAGAGAGCAAAGGAAGGACACTGAGGTGCAGAAGAACTTTTACAGAGAGCAGAGGTTGGAGACTGAGGTACAGAAGGATCGTTGAAGAGAGAAGTGTTTGGAGACTGGGGTGCAGAAGGACTGTTACAGAAAGCAGAGGTTGGCAATTTGGGTGAAGAAGTACCATTATAGAGAGAAGAGGTTGGAGACTGAGGTACAGAAGGACTGTTACAGGCAGCAGACGTTGGAGACTGAGGTGCAGAAGGATTGTTACAGAGAGCAGAGATTGGAGACTGGGGTGCAGAAGGACCATTACAGAGAGCAAAAGATGGAGACTGAAGTGCAGAAGGACTTTTATAGAGAGCAGAGGTTGGAGACTGAGGAACAGAAGGATCGTTGCAGAGAGATGAGTTTGGAGACTGGGGTGCAGAAGGACTGTTACAGAATGCAGAGGTTGGCAATTGGGGAGCATATAGACCATTACAAAGAGAAGAGGTTGGAGACTCCGATACAAAAGGTCTTTTACAGAGAGCAGAGTTTGGAGACTGGGTAGAAGAAGGATCGTTGCAGAAAGCACATGTTTGAGACTGGGGTGCAGAACGACTGTTACAGAGAGCACAGGTTGAAGACTGGGGTACAGAAGAAATGTTGCAGAGAGCAGAGTTAGGAGACTTGGGTGCAGAAGGACTGAAAAAAAGAGCAGAGGTTGGAGACTGGGGTACAGAAGGATCATTGCAGAGAGCAGAGGTTGGAAACTAAGGTGCAGAAGGATTGTTAAACAGAGCAGATTTTGGTTACTGGGGTGCAGAAGAACTGTGGCAGAGAGCAGAGGTTGTTGACTGGGGTGCAGAAGTACTGCTACATTAAGGAGAGGTTGGAGACTGGGGTACAGAAAGACTGTTGCAGAGAGCCGAGGTTGAAGACTGAGGTGAAGAAGGATCCCTGCAGAGAGAAGAGGTTGGAGACTGGGGTGAAGAAGGCCTGTTACAGAGAGCAGAGATTGGAGACCGGGGTGCAGAAGGCCTGTTACAGAGAGCAGAGTTTGCAGACTGGGGTGCAGAAAGACTGTTGCAGATAGCACAATTTTTGGTTGCAGAAGGATCTTACAGAGAGCATTTTGGAGACTGAGGTTCAGAAGGACTGTTATAGAGAGAAAAGTTTAGAAACTCGGGTGCAGAAAGTTTTTTGCAGAGAGCAGAGTTTTCAGACTGAGGTGCACAAGGACTGTTTCAGAGAGCAGAGGTTGGAGACTGAGGTGCAGAAGGATCCTTGTGGAGAGAAGAGGTTGGAGACAGGGGTGCAGAAGGCCTGATACAGAGAGCCGAGTTTGGAGACTGGGGTGCAGAAGACCTGTTACAGAGAGCAGAGGTTGGAGACTGGGGTGCAGAGGGATTGTTACCGAAAGCACATTTTGGAAACTGGGTGCAGAAGGATTGTTGCAGAGTGCAGAGTTTGGAGACTGAGGTGCAGAAGGACTTTTACAGAGAGTAGAGTTTGGAGACTGAGGAGCAGAAGGAACGTTGTAGAGAGCACAGGTTGGAGACTGATGTCCAGACGAATTGTTACAGAGATCACAGATTGGAGACTGGAGTGCAGAAGGAGTGTTACAGAGAGCAGAGTTTGGAGATTGGGGTGTAGAAGAACTGTTACCGAGAGCAAAGGGTGGAGACTGGGGTGCAGAGGACAGTTGCAGAGTGCAGAGTTTGGAGACTGAGTTGCAGAAGAACTCTTACAGAGAGCAGAGTTTGGAGACTGGGGTGCAGAAAGACTAATACAGAAAGTAGAGGTTGGAGACTGTGGTGTATAAGGACCATTACAGAAAGCAGAATTTGGAGACTGCTGTACAGAAGGACTGTTACAGGAAGCAGAGTTTGGAGACTGGGGTTCTAAAGGATCATTGCAGAGAGCAGATGTTGTAGATTGGTGTGCAGAAGTATCTGACAGAGAGCATAGGTTGGAGACTGAGCTGCATAAGGACTTTTACAGAGAGCACAGGTTGGATACTTGGGTGCAGAAGGAATGTTGCAGAGAGCAGAGGTTGGAGATTTGTTTGCAGAAGGACGGTTACAGAAAGCAGAGGTAGGAGACTGAGGTGCAGAAGGACTGTTGCAGAGAGCAGAGGTTAAAGACTGGGGTGCAGAAGGACTGTTACAGAGAGGAGACGTTGGAGACTGGGTTTTAGAAGGATCTTGCAGAGAAAAGAGTTTGGAGACTGAGGTGCAGAAGGACTGTTACAGAGAGCGGAGGTTTTAGACTGAGGTGCAGAAGGATCGTTACAGAGAGCAGAGGTTGGAGACATGGACTTTAACAGAGAGCAATGGTTTGATAGTGGGGTGCAGAAGGAATGTTGCAGAGAGCAGAGGTTGGAGACTGAGGTTCAGAAGGACTGTTGCTGAGAGTAGAGGTTGGAGATTGGCGTGCAGAAGGACTGTTGCAGAGAGTAAAGCTTGGAAATTGGGGTCCAGAAGGAGTGTAGCAGAGAGAAGAGGTTGGAGACTAAGGTGCAGAAGTACAGTTACACAGAGCACAGTTTGGAGACTGGGGTGCAGAAGGACTGATACAGAAAGCAGAGGTTGGAGACTCGGGTGCAGAAGTTCCCTTATTGAGAGCAGAGTTTGGAGAATGCAGTACAGATGGACTGTTACAGAGAGCAGAGTTTGGAGACTGGGGTGAATAATTAATGTTGCAGATAGCAGATGTTGGAGAATGGGGTGCAAAAGGACTGTTGCAGAGAGTAAAGGATGGAGACTGGGGTGCAAAAGGACTGTTGCAGAGAGCAGAGGTTGAAGACTGAGTTGCAGAAGGACTGTTAGAGAGGGAAGAGTTTGGAGACGGTGCTGCAAAACGACTGATACAGAAAGCAGAGGTTGGATACTGGGGTGCATAAGGACCCTTACAGAGAACAGAGTTTTGAGACGGCGGTACAGAAGGACTGTTACAGAGAGCCGAGGTCGGAGACTGGAATGCAGAAGAACTTATGTAGAGAACAATGGTTGAAGACTGGGGTGCAGAAAGATCATTGGGGCGAGCACAGTATGAAGACTAGGGTGTAGAAGGACTGTTGCAGAGAGAAGAGGTTGGAGACTGGGGTGTAGAAGGACTGTTTCAGAGAGCAGACGTTGAAGACTGGGGTGCGGAAGGATCGTTGGGGTGAGCAGAATATGGAGACTGAGGAGTAGAAGGACTGTTGCAGAGAGCAGAGTTTTCAGACTGAGGTACAGAAGAACTGTTGCAGTAAGCAGATGTTGGAGACTTGGGTTCACAAAGACTGTTGCAGGGAGCAGAGGTTTGAGACTGAGGTGCAGAATGATCGTTGCATAGAGCAGAGGTTGGAGACTGAGGTGCAGAAGGAATGTTGCAGAGAGCAGAGGTTGGAGACTTGAGTGCAGAAGGACTGTGTCAGAAAGCAGAGTTTGGAGACTGAGGTGCAGAAGGACTGTTGCAGAGAGTGGAGGTTAGAGTCTAATGTGCAGAAGGATCGTTAAAAAGAGCAGAGTTTGGAGACTGGGGTGCGAACGGACTTTTACAGAGAGCACAGGTTTGATAATGGGAAGCAGAAGGAATGTTGCAGAGAGCAGAGGATGGAGACTGGGATGAAGAAGGAGTGCTGCTGAAAACAGAGTTTTGAGACTGAGGTGCAGAAGTACTGTTACAGAGAGAACAGGTTGGAGACTGGGGTGCAGAAGGATTATTGCAGACAGCAGAGTTTTCAGATTGAGGTACAGAAGAAATGTTGCAGAGAGCAAATGTTGTAGACTGGGTTGCACAAGGACTGTTGCAGCGAGCAGAGGTTGGAGACTTGGGTGCAGAAGGATCGTTGCAGTGAGCAGACGTTAGAGACTGGGGTGCAGAGTGACTGATACAGAGAGCAGAGTTTGGAGACTGGAGTGCAGAAAGCCTGTTACAGAGAGCACAATTTGGAGACTGGGGTGATTAAGGACTGTGACAGAGAGCAGAGTTTGAAAACTGCGTTGCAGAAGCATCTTACAGAGAGCAGAGAATAGAGACTGAGGAGCAGAAGCACTGTTACAGAGAGTAGAAGTTGGAGACTTAAGTGCAGAAGGACCGTTGCGGAGAGCAGAGGTTAGAGCCTGAGGTGCAGAAGAATTGTTACAGAGAGCAGAGGTTGGAGACTGTGGTGCAGAAGGACTGATGCAGAGAGCAGAGGTTTTAGACTGGGATGTACAAGGACTGTTGCAGAGAGTAGAGGTTGGAGATTGGGCTTCAGAAGGACTGTAGCAGAGAGCAGAGGTTGGAGACTAAGGTGCAGAAAGACAGTTACGCAGAGCAGATGTTGGAGACTGGGTTGCAGTAGGATTGACACAGAAAGCAGAGTTTGGAAATTGGGGTGCAGAAGTACCCTTACAGAGAGCAGAGGTTGGAGAATGCAGTACAGAAAGACTGTTACAGAGAGCAAAGTTTGGAGACTGGGGTGCAGAATGACTGTTGCAGAGTGCAGATATTGTGGACTGGGGTGCAGAAGGACTGTTGCGGAGAGCAGAGGTTGCAGACTGAGTTGCAGAAAGAGGGTTACAGAAGGCAGAGTTTGGAGACTGTGGTTCAAACGACTGATACAGAAAGCACAGGTTGAATACTGGGGTGCATAAAGACCCTTACAGAGAACAGAGGTTGGAGACTGTGGTACAGAAGGACTGTTACAGAGAGCAGAGTTCGGAGTCTGGGTTGCAGAAGAATTGATGTAGAGAAAAGAGTTTGGAGACTGGGCTGCAGAAGGACCGTTGGGGCGATCAGAGTATGGAGACTTGGGTGTAGAAGGACTGTTGAAGACAGCAGTGATTGTAGACTGAGTAACAGAAGGACTGTTACAGAGAATAGAGTTTTGAAATGGGGTGCAGATGGATTATTGCAGAGAGCAGAGTTTTCAGACTGAGGTACAGAAGAACTGTTTCAGAAAGCAGATGTTGGAGACTTGGGTTCACAAGGATTGTTGCAGCTAGCAGAGGTTTCAGACTGCAGTGCAGAAGGATCGTTGCAGAGAGCAGAGGTTGGAGACTGACGTGCAGAAGGACTGTTACAAAGAGCAGAGGTTAAGACTGGAGTGTAGAAGGACTGCTGCAGAGAGCAGAGTTTGGAGATTGGGGTCCAGAAGGACTGTAGCAGGGAGCAGAGGTTGGAGACTAAAGTGAAGAAGGACAGTTATACAGAGCAGAGGTTGGAGACTGGGGTGCAGATGGACTGACACAGAAAGCAGAAGTTGGAGACTCGGGTGCAGAAGTACCATTACAGAGAGCAGAGGTTGTAGAATGCAGTACAGAAGGACTGTTACAGAGAGCAAAGTTTGGAGACTGGGGTGTAGAATGACTGTTGCAGAGAGCAGATGTTGGAGACTGGGGTACAAAAGGACTGTTGCAGAGAGCAGAGGTTGGAGACTTGGGTGCAGAAAGACTGTTTCAGAAAGTAGAGTTTGGAGACTGAGGTGAAGAAGGACTGTTGCAGAGAGCAGAGGTTAAAGACTGGGGTGCAGAAGGACAGTTACAGATAGCAGATGTTGGAGACTGGGTTTCAGAACGATCTTACAAAAAAAAAAGAGTTTGGAGACTGCTGTGCAGAAGGATGTTACAGAGAGCGGAGGTTTGAGACTGCGGTGCACAAGGATCATTACAGAGAGCAGGGGTTGGAAACTGGGGTACAGACGGACTTTTACAGGGAGCATAGGTTTGATACTGGGGTCCAGAAAGAATGTTGCAGAGAGCAGAGGTAGGAAACTGGGCTTCAGAAGGACTGTTGTTGAAAGCAGAGGTTGGAGACTGAGGTGCAGAAGGACTGTTACAGAGAGCAGAGGTTGGATACTGGGGTGCAGAAAGACTGACAAAGAAAGCAGATGTTGGAGACTGGGGGGCAGAAGGACCGTTACAGAGAGCAGAGGTTTGAGACTCTCTTACAGAAGGACTGTCACAGAGAGAAGAGTTTGGAGACTGGGGTGTAGAAAGACTGTTGCAGAAAACAGAGTTTGGAGAGTGGGGTGCAGAATGACCATTGCAGAGAGCACAGTTTGGAGACAGGTTCCAGAAGGACTGTTACAGCGAGCAGGGGTTGGAGACTGGTGTGCAGAAGGATCTTACAGAGAGCAGAGGTAGGAGACTGGGGTGCAGAAGAACTGTTTAGAGAGAAGAGGTAGGAGACTGGGGTGAAGAAGGATCGTTGCAGAGAGTAGAGCTTGGAGTATGGGGTGCAAAAGGCCTCTTAAAGAGAGCAGAGGTTCGAGACTGGGATGCAGAAGGCCTTTTTCAGACAGCAGTGGTTGGAGACTTGGGTGCAGAAGGACTGTTACAGAGAGCAGAGTTTGCAGACTGGGTTTCAGAATGGTCTTACAGAGAGCAGAGTTAGGAGACAGAGGTACAGAAAGACTGTTACAGAGAGCAGAGGTTGGAGACTGAGGTACAGAGGGATTATTGCAGAGAGCAGATTTTTCAGACTGAGGTACAGAAGAATTGTTGTAGAGACCAGATGTTGGAGACTGGGTGGCACAAGGACTGTTGCAGATTGTCTGATACAGAGAGCAGAGGTTGGAGATTGGGGTGCAGAAGGCCTGTTACAGAGCAGAGTTTGAAAACTGGGGTGCAGAAGGATCTTATAGAGAGCATAGTTTGGTGACTGAGGTGCAGAAGCACTGTTACAGAGAGTAGAGGTTGGAGACTGAGGTGAGAATGATAGTTACAGAGAGAAAAGGTTGGAGACTGAGGTGCAGAAAAACTTTTGCTTAGAGCAGAGGTTGGAGACTGAGGTGCAGAAGGATCATTGAAGAGAGCAGTGTTTGAAGAATGCAATGCAAAAGGACTGATACAGAAAAAGAGGTTTAAGACTGGGGTGCAGAAGGACCCTTACAGAAAACAGAGGTTGGAGACTGAAAGTCTCTTACAGAGAGCAGACGTTGGAGACTGAGGTGCAGAATGACTGTTGTAGAGAACAGAGGTTGGAGACTGGTTTACAGAAGGACCATTGCAGAAAGTAGAGGTTGGAGACTGGGTTTCAGAAGGTTCTTACAGAGAGCAGTTTTGACACTGAGGTGCAGAAGGACTGTGGCAGAGAGAAGAGATTGGAGATTGGGGCGCTGAAGGACTGTAGCAGAGAGCAGAGGTTGGAGTCTGAGGTTCAGAAAGACTCTTACAGAGAGCACAGGTTGGAGACTGGGGTGCACAAGGATTGATACAGAAAGCAGAGTTTTGAGACTGGGGTGCAGAAGGACCCTTACCGAGAGCAGAGGTTGGATATTGCAGTACAGAATGACTGTTACAGAGAGCAGAGGTTGGAGACTAGGGTGGAGAAGGACTGTTGCAGAGAGCAGATTTTGAAGACTGGTGTGCAGAAGGTCTCTTGCAGAGAGCAGAGGTTGGAGACTGAGGTGCAGAAGTAACGTTGCAGAGTACAGAGTTTGGAGACTGAGGTGCAGAAGGATTGTTACAGAGAGCAGAAGTTGGAGACCGGGTTGCAGAAGGACTGTTTGAGACGGCGGATTTGGGAGACTGGGGTGCAGAAGGACTGTTATAGAGAGCAGAGGTTAGAGACTCCGGTGCAGAAGGACTGATACAAAAAGCAGAGATTGGAGACTGGGGTGCAGAAAGACCGTTACAGAGAGCAGAGTTGGATTCTGCAGTACAGGAGGACTGTTACAGAGAGCAGAGTTTGGAGACTGGGATGCAGAAGGACTGTAAAAGAGAGCTGATGTTGGTAACTAGGGTGCCGAAGAACTGTTGCAGAGAGCAGAGTTTGGAAATTGGGGTGCAGAAGAACTGTTGCGGAGAGCAGAGGTTGGAAACTGGGGTGCAAAAAGACTGTTACAGAGAGCAGAGGTTGGACAGAGCGGTGCAGAAGGATCTTACAGAGAGCAGAATTTTGAGACTGAGTTGCAGAAGGACTGTTAAAGAGAGCAGAGGTTGGAGACTGGGGTGCAGAAGGTTCGTTCCAGACAGCAGATTTTTCAGACTGAGGTACAAAAGGACTGTTGCAGAGAGCATATGTTGGAGACTGGGGTACAGATGGACTGTTGCAGAGAGCAGACGTTGGAGACTGGGGTGTAGAAGGACTGTTACAGAGAGCAGAGTTTGGAGATTCATGTGCAAAAAGACTGTTACAGGAAGCAGAGTTTGGAAATTGGAATGCAGAAGGACCATTAAAGAGAGCAGAGGTAGAAGACTGCCGTATAGAACTTTTATCAATAACAGAGGTTGGAGACTGGGGTGCAGAAGGACTGTTACAGAGAGCAGAGGTTGGAGACTGAGGTATAGAAGCAGTGTTACAGAGAGCAGAGTTTGAGACTGCGGTACAGAAGGACTGTTACACAGAGCAGATCTTGGAGACTGGGGAGCAGAAAGACTGTTGCAATGGACAGAAGTTGGAGACTAGGGTGGAGAAGGAATGTTACAGAAAGCAGAGTTTAGAAACTGGAGTGCTGAAGGATCTTACAGAGAGCAGAGATTGGAGACTGTGGTGCAGAAGGACTGTTGCTGAGAGCAGAAGTTGGAGACTGGGGTCTCGAAGGATCGTTGCAGAGAGCATATTTTAGAGACTAAGGTGCAGATTGACTGTTACAGAGAGAAGAGTTTCGAGACTAAGGTGCAGAAGGAAAGTTACAGAGAGCAGAGTTTGGAGACTGGTGTGAAGAAAGACTTTTACAGAGAGCAGAGTTTGGAGACTGGGGTTCAGATGGATCTTACAGATAGCAGAGTTTAAAGACTGGGGTGCAAAAGGACTGTTGTAGAGAGCAGATATTGGAGACTGGGATGGAAAAGAATAGTTGCAGAGAGAAGAGGTTGGAGACTGGAGTGCATAAGGAACTTACAAAGAGCAGAGTTTGGTGATTAGGGTGCAGGACTGTTGCAGAGAAGAGAGGTTTGATACTGGGGTGGAGAAAAATCATTGCAGAGAGAAGAGGTTGGAGACTGGGGTTCTGAAGGCCTGTTACAGAGAGCAGAGGTTCGAGACTGGGTTGTAAAATTTCTGTTACAAAGAGCAGAGGTTGATAACTATTCTGCAGAAGTACTGTTCCAGAGAGCAGAGTTTGGAGACTGGGTTTCAGAAGGGTCTTACAGAGAGAAGAGGTAGGAGACTGAGGTGCAGAAGGATCGGTGCAGAGAGCAGAGTTTTTAGAATGAGTTGCTGAAGGACTGTTGCAGAGAGCAGATGTTGGAGACTGGTGTGCAGAAGGACTGTTGCAGAGAGCAGAGGTTGGAGACTGGGGTGAAGAAGGATCGGTGCAGAGAGCAGAGGTTGGAGACTCGTGTGCAGAAATACTGTTACAGAGAGCAGAGTTTGGAGACTGGGTTGGAGAAGGATCCTACAGAGAACAGAGGTTGAAGAATAAGGTGCAGAAAGACTGTTACAGAGAGTAGATGTTGGAGACTGAGGTGCAGAAGTAACGTTGAAGAGTAAAGAGTTTGGAGACTGAGGTGCAGAAGAATTGTTACAGAGAGCAGACGTTGGAGACTGGGGTGCAGAAGGACTGTTGCAGATAGCGGACTTTGGAGATTGGGGTGCAGAAGGACTGTTATAGAGAGCAGAGGTGGGAGACTGGGTTGCAGAAGGACTGAAACAGAAAGCAGAGATTGGAGTCTGGGGTGCAGAAAGACCCTTACAGAGAGCAGAGTTTCGATTCTGCAGTACAGGAGGACTGTTACAGAGAGCAGAGGTTGGAGACTGGGGTGGAGAAAGACTGTAAAAGAGAGGTGATGTTGGTAACTAGGGTGCCGAAGGACTGTTTTAGAGAGCAGAGTTTGGAGACTGGGGTGCAGAATAACTGTTGCGGAGAACAGAGGTTGGAGACTGGGGTAAAGAAGGACTGTTACAGAGAGAAGAGGTTGGAGTTAGCGGTGCAGAAGGATCTTACAGAGAGAAGAATTTGGAGACTGAGGTGCAGAAGGACTGTTTTAGAGATCAGAGGTTGGAGACTGGGGTGCTGTAGGATCATTGCAGAGAGCAGACGTTAAAGACTGGCGTGCAGAAGGATCGTTGCAGAGAGCAGAGGTTGGAGACTTCCGTGCAGAAGGCCTGCTAAGGAGATCAGATTTGGAGACGGGCGTGCAGAAGACCTGTTACAGAGAGGAGAAGTTGGAGACTGGGGTGCAGAAAAACTGGTACAGAGAGCAGATTTTGAAGAAAGGGTTGCTGAAGGATTTTACAGAGAGCTGAGGTTGGAGACTAAGGTGCAGGTAGAATGTTACAGAGAGCAGTGGTGGGAGACTGGGGTGTAGAAGGATCGTGCAGAGGAGAGGTTTCAGACTGAGGTGCAGAAGTACTATTACAGAGAGCAAAGTTTGGAGATTGAGGTGTAGAAGGACTGTTACGGAGAGCAGAGTTTGGAGACTGAGGTGTAGAAGGACTGTTACAGAAAGCAGAGGTTTAAATTTGGGGTGCAGAAAGACCGTTACAGAGAGCAGAGTTTGGAGACTAAGGTATAGAAGGAATGTTACAGAGAGCTGAGGTGAGAGACTTGGGTGCAGAAGTACTGTTACAGAAAAAAACAGGTGGGAGACTGAGGTGAAGAAGGATAGACACAGAGAGCAGAGGTTGGAGACTGAGGTTCAGAAGGACTGATAGAGAAAGCAGAGGTTTAATACTGGGGTGAAGAAGGAATGTTACAGAGAGAAGAGGTTGGAGACAGGGGTGCAGAAGGATCTTAGAGAGATCAGAATTTGGAGCCTAAGGTGCAGAAGAACTGTTGTAGAGATCAGAGTTTGGAGACTGGGGTGCAGTAGGATCATTGCATAGAGCAGAGGTTAAAGACTGGGCTGCAGAGAGATCCTTGCAGAGAGCAGAGTTTGGAGACTTGCGTGCAGAAGGCCTGCTAAAAAGAGCAGATTTGGAGACTGGCGTGCAGAAGGCCTGTTACAGAGAGGAGAGTTTGGAGACCTAGGTGCAGAAGGACTGGTACAGAGAGCAGATTTTGAAGAAAGCGTTGCTGAAGAATATTACAGAGAGCAGAGGTTGGAGACTAAGGTGCAGGTGGACTGTTACAAAGACCAGTGGTTGGAGACTGGGGTGCAGAAGGATTGTGGTTAGGAGAGGTTTCAGATTGAGATGCAGATGTACTGTTACAGAGAGCAGAGGTTGGAGATTAAGGCATTGAAGGACTGTTATGGAGAGCATAATTTGGAGACTCAGGTGCAAAAAGACTGTTACAGAAAGCAGAGGTTGGAAATTGGGGTGCAGAAGGACCATTACAGAGATCAGAGGTTGGAGACTACATATAGAAGGACTGTTACATAGAGCAGAATTGGGAGACTTGGGTGCAGAAGGACTGTTACAGAAAGCACAGGTTAGAGACTGAGGTGAAGAAGGATAGACACAGAGAGCAGAGGTTGGAGACTGGGGTTCAGAAGGACTGATACAGAAAGCAGAGGTTGGAGCTGGGGTGCAGAAGGACCGTTACAGAGAGCAGAGTTTGGTGAATGCGGTACAGAAGGACTGTTACAGAGAGCAGATATCGGAGACTAGGGATCAGAAGGACTGTTGCAGAGGACAGAGTTTGGAGACTGGGGTGCCGCATGACCCTTGCAGAAAGCAGAGTTTGGCGACTAGCGTGAAGAAGGAATGTTAGAAAGAGCAGAGTTTGGAAACTAGAGTTCAGAAAGATCTTACAGAGAGCAGAGGTTGGAGACTGTGGTGCAGAAGGACTATTGCAGAGAGCAGACGTTAGAGACTGGCGTCCAGAAAGATCGTTGCAGAGAGCATAGTTTGCAGACTGGGGTGCAAAAGGCTTTTGCAGAGAGCAGAGGTTGGAAACTGAGGTGCAGAAGAACTGTTACAGAGAGATGATGTTGGAGACTGGGGTTCAGATGGATATTACAGAGAGCAGATGACGGAGACTGAGGTGCAGAAGGATTGTAACAGACAGCAGAGGTAGGAGACTGGGGTGCAGGTGGTTTGTTTCAGACAGCAGAGTTTTCAGACTGTGGTGTAAAAGGACTGTTGCAGAGACCAGATTTTGGAGTCTGGGGTGTTGAAGGACTATTGCAGAGAGCAGATGTTGAAGACTGGGGTGCAGAAGGACTGTTGCAGAGAACAGAGTTTGCAGACTGAGGTGCCGAAAGATTGTTACAGAGAGCAGAGATTGGAGACTGGGGTGCAGAAGGACTGATGCAGAGAGCAGAGGTTGAAGACTGAAGTGCAGAAGGACTGTTGCAGAGAGCAGATTTTGGAGACTGGGGTGCAGAAGGACTGTTGCAGAGAGCAGAGGTTGGAGACTAAGGTGCAAAAAGACACTTAGAGCATAAGTTAGAGACTGGGCTGCAGAAGGACTGATACAGAAAGCAGAGACTCTAGTATTGGGTGCAGAAAGAATGTTATAGAGAGTAGAGTTTGGAGAATGCAGTACAGAAGGACTGTTGCAGAGAGCAGAATTTAGAGACTGGGGTGCAGACGGACTGTTGCAGAAAGTAGAGGTTGGAGACTGAGGTGCAGAAGTCCTGTTACATAGAACAGAGGTTGTAGACTGGGGTGCAGAAGGATCGTTGCAAATAGCAGAGCTTAGAGACAGGGGTGCAGAAGGATCTTACATAGAGCAGAAGTTAGAGACTGAGGTGCAGAAGGACTCTTGCAGAGATCAGAGGTTGAATAATGGGATGCAGTAGGATCATTGCAGAGAGCAGAGGTTGGAGATTGGGATACAGAAGCATCATTGCAAAGAGCAGAGTTTGGAGACTTGGGTGCAGAAGGCCTGCCACGAAGAGCAGAGTATGGAGACTGGCGTCCAGAAGGCCTGCTATAGAGAGCAGAGTTTCGAGACTGGCGTGCAGAAGGCCTGATACAGAGAGGAGAGGTTGGAGAATGGGATGCAGAAAAACTGTTACAGAGAGCAGAGTTTGGAGACTGATTTGCTGAAGGAACTTACAGAGAGCAGATGTTGGAGACTGAGGTGCAGGTTGACTGTTACAGAGAGCAGTGGTTGGAAACTGGGGTGCAGAAGAATCATGGAGAGCAGAGGTTTCAGACTGAGGTGTAGTAAGACTGTTACAGAGAGCAGAGTTTAGAGACTTACGTGCAGAAGGACTGTTACAGAAAGCAGAGGTTGGAAATTGGGGTGCAGAAGGACCGTTATAGAGACTAGAGTTTAGAGACTGTGGTATAGAAAAACTGTAACAGAGAGAAGAGGTTGGAGACTGAGGTGCAGAATAATAGATACAGAGAGCAGAGGTTTGAGACTGGGTTTTAGAAGGATCCAACAGAGAGCAGAGGTTGGAGACTGAAGTGCAGAAGGACTGTTACAGAGACTAGAGGTTGGAGACTGAGGTGCAGAAGGACTGTTGCAGAGAACAGAGTATAGAGACTGAGGTGCAGAAGGACTGAGTTGAGGAACGACTCTTAGAGAGAGCAGAAGTTTGAGACTGGGGTGCAGAAGGACTGTTGCAGAGAGAAAAGCTTGGAGAATGAGGCATAAAATTTTGTTACATAGAGCAGAGGTTGGACACTGGGGTGCAGAAAGATCGTTGCAATAAGTAGAGCTTGGAGGCAAGGGTGCAGAAGGATCTTACAGAGAGCAGAAGTTAGAGACAGAGTTGCAAAAGAACTGTTGCAAAGATCAGAGGTTGGAGACTGGGGTGCAGTAAGATCATTGCAGAGAGCAGAGTTTGGAGACTGGGGTGCAGAAGTATCGTTGCAGAGAGCAGAGTTTGGAGCCTGGCGTGCAGAAGGCCAGTTAGAGAGAGGAGAGTTTGGAGACTGGGGTGCAGAAAGACTGTTATACAGAGCAGTGTTTGGAGACTGGGTTGCTGAAGGATCTTACAGAGAGCAGAGGTTGGAGACTGAGGTGCAGCTGGACTGTTACAGAGAGCAGAGGTTGGGGATTGAGGTGTAGAAGGACTGTTACAGAGAGGAGAGTTTGGACACTCAGGTGCAGAAGGACTGTTACAGAAAGCAGAGTTTCGAAATTGGGCTGAAGAAGGATCATTACAGAGAGCAGAGGTTGGATACTGCGGTATAAGTCTGTTGCCGAGAGCAGAGGTTGGAGACTGGGGTGCAGAAGGGCTCTTACATAGAGCACAAGATAGAGACTAAGGTGCAGAAGGATAGATACAGAGAACAGAGGTTGGAGACTGGGGTTCTGACAGACTGATACAGAAAGCAGAGATGGAGACTGGGGTGTAGAAGGATCGTTACTAAGAGCAGAGGTTGGAGACTGCGGTACAGAAGGACTGTTACAGAGAGTAGATCTCGGATTCTGGGAAGCAGAAAAACTGTTGCAGAGGACAGAGGTTGGAGATTGGGGTGGAGAAGGAATGTAACAGAGAGCAGAGTTTGGAAACTGGAGTGCAGAAAATCTTACAGAGAGCAGAGTTTGGAGACTGTGGTGCAGAAAGACTGTTGCAAAGAGCTGACATTAGAGACTGGGTTCCAGAAGGATCATTTAAGAGAGCAGATTTTAGAACCTGGGGTGCAGAAGAACTGTTACACAGAGCAGAGGTTGGAGACTGAGGTGCAGAAGGACTGTTACAAAGAGCAGAGTTTGGAGACTGGGGTGCAGAAGGACTGTTATAGAGAGTAGAATTTAGAGACTGGGCTTGAGATGGATCTGACAGAGAGCAGAGTTTGGAGACTGGGGTTCAAAAGGAGTGTTGCAGAGATAAGATGTTGGAGACTGGGGTGGAGAAGAATCGTTGCAGAGAGAAGAGGTTATAGACTGGGGTGCAGAATGTCTGTTACAGAGAGCAGAGGTTGGAGACTGTTGTGCAGAAGGACTGTTCCAGAGTGCAGAGTTTAAAGACTGTGTTGCAGAAGAATCTTCCAGAGAGCAGAGTTGGGAGACTGAGGTGCTGAAGGACTGTTACAGAGAGCACAGGTTGGAGACTGGGGTGTAGAAGGGTCTTGCAGAGAGCAGGGTTTTGAGACTGTGGTGCAGAAAAACCGTTTTAGAAAGCAGATGTTGGAGACTGGGGCACAGAATGACTGTTGCAGAGAGCAGATTTTGGTAACTCGTGTGCAGAAGGACTGTTGTGGAGAGCAGAGGTTGGAGACTGGGGTGCAAAAAAACTGTTACAAAGAGCAGAGGTTGGAGACTCGGATTCAGAAGTTCTGTTACCGAAAGCAGAGGTTGCATACAGGGTTGCAGAAGGATCTTACAGAGAGCAGAATTTGGAGACTGATGTGCAGAAGGACAGTTGCCGAGATTAGAGGTTTGAGACTGAGGTGCAGTAGGATCATTGCAGTAAGCAGATGTTGGAGACTGTTGTGCAGAAGGATCGTTGCAGAGAGCAGATATTGGAGACTGGGGTGCATAAAGCCTGTTACAGAGAGGAAAGTTTGGAAACTGGGGTGCAGAAGGACAGTTATAGAGAGCAGAGTTTGGAGACTGGGTTGCTAAAGAATCTTACAGAGAGCAGAGGTTGGAGACTGAGGTGCAGGTAAACTGTTACAGAGAGCAGTGTTTGGAGACTGGGGTGCAGAAAGATCGGGAAGAGAGCAGAGGTGTCAGAGTGAGATTCAGTAGGACTGTTACAGAGAGCAGAGGTTTGAGACTGAGGTGTAGAAGGACTGTTAGAGAAAGCAGAGGTTGGAAATTGGGGTGCAGAAGGACCGTTACAGAGACCAGACTGTGGAGACTGCGGTATAGAAAAACTGTTACAGACAGCAGATGTTGGAGACTGGGGTGCACAAAGAATATCACAGAGAGCACAGGTTGGAGAGTGAAGTGCAGAAGGATAGATACAGAGAGCAGAGGTTTGAGACTGAGATTCAAAAGGACTGATACAGAAAGAAGGGTTTGGAGACTGGGGTGCTGAAAGACCGTTACGGAGAGCAGAGTTTGGAGACTGGGGACCACAAGGACTGTTGCAGAGGACAGAGGTTGGAGACTGGGGTGCCGCAAGACACTTGCAGAAGGCAGAGGTTAAAGACTGTGGTGGAGAAGGAATGTTACAGAGAGCAGAGTTTGGAAACTGTAATGCAGAAGGATCTTACAGAGAGCAGAATTTGGAGACTGTGGTGCAGATGGAGTGATACAGTAAGCAGAGTTTGGAGACTGGGGTGCAGACGAACTGTTGAAGAGAGCAGAGTTTGTAGACTGAGGTGAAGAAGCACTATTACAGAGAGCAGAGATTGGAGAATGGGGTGCAAGAGGCCTGTTACAGAGAGCAGAGGTTGGAGACTGGGGTGCAGAAGGACTGTTACAGAGAGCAGAGTTTTGAGACTGGTGTTCAGAAGGATCCTTGCAGAGAACAAAGTTTTCAGACTGAAGTGCAGAAGGAATGTTGCACAGAGCAGATTTGGAGACTGATGTGCAGAAGGAGTGTTACAGAGAGCAGAGATTGGAGACTTGGGTGAAGAAGGACCGTTACATAGAGCAGATTTTTGAGAGTGCACTACAGGAGGACTGTTACAGAGAGCAAAGCTTGGAGACTGTGGTGGAGAAGGACTGTTGCAGAGAGCAGATGAAGGAGACTGGGGTGCAGAAGGATCTTTGTGGAAAGCAGAGTATTGAGACTGGTGTTCAGAAGGACTGTTACAGAGAACAGAATTTTGAGAAGGCGATCAGAAAGATTGTTACAGAGGGCAGAGTTTGGATACTGGGTTGTAGAAGAATCTTACAAAGAGCAAATGTTGGAGACTGATGTGGAGAAGGACAGTTACAGAGAGTAGTGGTTAGAGACTGAGGTGCAGAAGGACTGTTGCAGAGAGCAGATGTTAGAGACTGGGGTGCAGAAGGACTTTTTCAGAGAGCAGATGTTGAAGACTGAGGTGCAAAAATATTGTTACAGAGAGCAGAGGTAGAATACTGGGGTTCAGAAGGACCATTTCAGAGATCAGAGTTTGGGAACTGAGGTGAAAAAGGATCGTTACAGAGAGCAGAGTTTTCAGACTGAGGTGCAGAAGGACTGTTGCAGAGAGCAGATGTTGGAGACTGGGGTGCAGAAGGTTTGTTGCAGAGAGCAGAGGTTGGAGAGTAAGGTGCAGAAGGACTGTTGCAGATAGCTAGATTTGAGACTGGGGTGTAGAACGACTGTTGCAGAGAAAAGAATTTGAGACAGCGGTGCTTAAGGACTATCGCAGAGAGTAGAGGTTGGAGACTGAGGTACAGAAAGATTGTTACAGAGAGCAGAGGTTGGAGATTCGGGCGCAGAAGGACTGTAGCAGATAGCAGAGTTTGGAGACTGGGCTGTAGAAGGACTTTTGCAGGCAGCAGAGTTTGGAGACTGAGGTGCAGAAGGACTTTTGTAGAAAGCAGAGTTTGGAGACTGGGGTGCAGAAGGACCGTTAGAGAGATCAGAGTTTGGAGACTAAGGTACCGAAGGACTGTTACAGAGAGCAGAGTTTGGATACTGTAGTGCAGAAGGACTGATGTAGAGAACAGAGTTTGGATACTGGGGTGCAGACGGACCGTTTCAGAGAGCAGAGGTTGGAGACTCAGGTGCAGAAGAATTGTTACAAGAAGCAGAGGTAGGATACTGGTTTGCAAAAGTACTTATCCAGAAAGCATAGGTTGGAGAATGGGGTTCAAAAGGGCTGTTACAGAGAGCAGCGGTTGGAGATTGAGGTGCTGAAGGTTCATTACAGAGAGCAGAGGTTGGAGACTGAGGTGGAGTAAGACTGTTACAGAGAGGAGCGTTTGGAGACTGGGGTGCAGAAGGATTCTTACAGAGAGCAGAGGATGGAGACTGTTGTGCAGAAGGAGTGTTACAGAGAGCAGAGGATGGAGACTGGGGTGCAGAAGGAGCATTACAGAGAGCAGACTTTGCAGATTGGATACCAGAAGAACTGTTACAGAGAGCAGATGTTAGAGAATGGGGTGCAGAAGGTCTGTTACAGAGAGCAGAGTTTGGAGACTGAGGTGCAGAGAGATCGTTACAAAGAGCAGAGGTAGAAGACTGGGGTGCAGAAGGCCTGTTACAGAGAATAGAGTTTGGAGACTGAGGTGAAGAAAAATTTTACAGAGAGCAGAGTTTGGACACTGATGTGCAGAAGGAATGTTACAGAGAGCAGACCTTGCAGACTGGGGTGCAGAAGGACTGTTGCAGAGATCAGAGGTTGGAGACTTAGATGCATAAGGATCGCTACAGAGAGCAGAGGTTAAAGACTGGGATACAGCAGGACAGTTGCAGAGAGCACTGGTTGGAGACTGGGGTGCAGAAGAAATGTTGCAGAGAGCAGAGGTTTGAGACTGGGGTGAAGAAGGACTGTAGCGGAGAGCAGAGGTTGGAGACTGGGGTGCAGTAGGATCGTTGAAGAGAGCAGAGTTTGGAGACCAGGGTGTAGAAGGACTTTTGCAGAGAGAAGAGCTTGGAGACTGGGGTGCAGAAGGACTGTTGCAGGGAGCAGAGGTTGGTGACTGAGGTTCAGAAGGACTTTTACGGAGAGCAGTGGTTGGAGACTGGGGTGCAGAATAACTCATATGGAAAGTAGAGTTTGGAGTCTCGGGTGCAGAAGGACCCTTACAGACAGCAGAGGTTGGAGACTGCGGTATAGAAGGACTGTTACAGAGAGCAGAGTTTGGAGCCTGGGGTGTAGAAAGACTTTAGCTTAGAACAGAGGTTGGAGACTGGGGTGCATAAGGAATGTTGCATAGAGCAGAAGTTGGAGACTGAGCTGCAGAAGGACTTTTATAGAGAGCAAATTTTGGAGACCGGGGTGAAGAAGGATCTTACAGAGAGCAGAGGTTGGAGACTGTGGTGCAGAAGAACTGTTGAAATGAGCAGAGTTTGGAAAGTGAGGTGCAGAAGGACTGTTACAGAGAGCAGAGTTTGGAGACTGGGGTGCAGTATAACTGATATGGAAAGTAGAGTTTTGAGACTGGGGTGCAGAAGGAACGTTACAGACAGCATAGGTTGGAGACTGCGGTACAGAAGAACTGTTACAGAGAGCAGAGTTTTGATCCTGAGGTGCAGAAGGACTGTTGCAGAAAACAGAGGATGGATACTGGGGTGCAGACGGACCATTTCAGAGAGCAGAGTTTGGAGACTGAGGTGCAGAAAGACTGTTATAGAGAGCAAAGTTTGGAGACCGGTGTGAAGAAGGATCTTACAGAGAGCAGAGGTTGGAGACTGGGTGCAGAAGGACTGTTGCAGAGAGCAGTGGTTGGAGACTGAGGTGGAGAAGGATCATTGCAGAGAGAAGAGTTTGGAGACTAGGGTGCATTAGGCCCGTTACAGAGAGCAGATTTTGGAGACTGGTGTGCTGATGGATTGTTACAGATAGCAGAGAATGGAAACTGAGGTGCAGAAGGATTGTTACAGAGAGCAGAGATTGGAGACTGAAGTGCAGAAGGACTCTTACAGAGAGCACGGTTGGAGACTGGGGTGCAGAAGATTCATTGCAGAGAGCAGAGTTGGATTATGAGAG
>NW_027522855.1:0-230341 GCF_052094955.1 Ictidomys tridecemlineatus | reverse complement strand
TGCTCTCTGAAAATAATTCTTCTGCACCCCAGTCTCCAACCTCTGCTCTCTGTAACAATCCTTAAGCACCTCAGCCTCCAACCTCTGCTTTAAGCAACAGTCCTTCTGCACCACAGTCTTTAACATCTGCTCTCTGCAACATTCCTTCTGCACCCCAGTATCAAACCATTGCTCGCTGTAAAATTCGTCTGCACCCCAGTCTCCAACCTCTGCTCTCTGTAACGATCTTTCTGCACCCCAGTCTCGAAACTCGGCTCTCTGTAACAGTCCTTCTGCACCTCAGTCTCCAAACTCTATTCTCTGTATGATATTTCTAAAAACCAGTCTCCAATGTCTCCTTTCTTTTACAGTCCTTCTGCACCCCAGTCTTTAAACGCTGCTCTCTGCAACAGTCTTTCTGCACTTCAGGATCCAACCTCTGCTTTCTGCAACAGTCCTTTTGCAAACAAATCTCCAACCTCTGCTCTTTGCAACATTTCATCTGCACCCCAGTCTCCAACCTGTGCTCTCTGAAAAAGTCTTTCTGCACCCCAGTCTTCGAACTCTGCTCTCTGTAACTATCCTTCTGCATTCCAGTCTCGAACCTCTGCTCTCTGCAACGATCCTTCTCTACCTCAGTCTCGAACCTCTGCTCTCTGCAATGATCCTTCTGCACCCCAGTCTGAATCCTCTGCTAGCTGCAACAGTCCTTGTGAACCCCAGTCTCCAACATCTGCTTCCTGCAACAGTTCTTCTGTACCTCGGTCTGAAAACTCTGCTCTCTGCAATAATCCATCTGCACCCCAGTCTCAAACCTCTGCTCTCTGTAACAGTCCTTCTGTAACTCAATCTCCAATCACTGCTCTCTGCAACAGTCCTTCTACACCCCAGTCTCCATACTCTGATCACCCCAAAGGTCGTTCTGCACGCCAGTCTCCAAACTGTGTTCTCGACATCGGTTCTTATGCACCAAACACTCCAACCTCTACTCTCTGTAACAGTCCTTCTGTACCACAGTCTCCAACCTCTTTACTTTGTAAGGGTCCTTATGCACCCCAGTATCCAAACTCTGCTTTCAGTATCAGTCTTTTTGAACAACAGTCTCCAAGCTCTGCCCTCTGTAACCATCCTTCTGCAATTCAGTCTGCAACCTTTCCTCTCTGCAACAGTCCTTCTGCACCCCAGACTCCATCCTCTGCTCTCTGCAACAGTCATTTTGCACCCCAGTCTCCAACATCTGCTCTCTGCTACAGTCATTCTCCACCCCAGTCTCCAACCTATGCTCTCTTTAACAGTCCTTCTACACCCTAGTCTCCATACTCTGCTCCCACCAACGATCCTTCTGCACCCCAGTCTCCAACGTCTGTTCTCTGCAAAAGTTTATCTATACCCCAGTCTCCAACCTCTGCTCTCTACAACAGTTCTTCTACACCCCAGTCTCCATACTCTGCTCGCCCGAATGATCCTTCTGCACCCCAGTGTCCAACCTCTACTTTCTACGTCAGTTTTTTGAACCCCAGTCTCCAACCTCTGCTCTCTATAACAGTCCTTCTGTACGGAAGTCTCTAACTGCTTTCTGAAACATTCCGTCTACACCCTAGTATTTAAACTGTTCTCTATGTAACAGTCCTTCTGCAACTCAGTCCGCAACCTCTGCTCTCTGCAACAGTCCTTCTGAAACCCAGTCTCCATCCTCTGCTCTATGCAACAGTCCTTTTGCACCCCAGTCTCAAAAATTTGCTCTCTGCAGCAGTCTTTCTTCACCCCAGTCTCCAACCTCTGCTCTCTACAACAGTCTTTCTGTACTGCATTCTTTAACCTCTGCTCTCTGTAAGGGTACTTCTACACCCGAGTCTCCAACCTCTGCTTTCTGTATCAGTCCTTCTGTACCCCAGTCTCCAATCTGTGCTGTGTGTAACTTTTCCTCTGCACCTTACTCTCAAACCTCTTCTCTCTGTTACAGTCCTTATAGACCCCAGTCTCCAAACTCTGCTCTCTGTAACAATCCTCTGCACCTCAGTCTCCAACCTCTGGTCTCTGCAATGCTCCTTCTGCACCTGAGTCTCCAACATCTACTCTCTGTAACTGTGCTTGTACACCTCACTCTCCAACCTCTGCTCTATAAGATCCTTCTGACAACCAGTCTCAAAACTCTGCTCTCTGTAACAGTTCTTCTGCACCTCACTCTCCAAAGTCTGCTCTCTGTAAAAGACCTTCTGCACCCCAGTCTCAAACATCTACTCTCTGTTACGATCCCTCTGCACCCCAGTCTCCATCCTCTGCTCGCTGCAACAGTCCATGTGCACCCAAATCTCCAACATCTGCTCTCTGCAACAGTTCTTCTGTACCTCAGTCAGAAAACTCTGCTCTCTGCAATAATCCTTCTGCACCCGAGTCTCCAACCTCTGCTATTTGTAACAGTCCTTCTGCATCCCAGTCTCCAACATCTGCTCTCTGCAATAGTCCTTCTGCACCCCAGTGTCCAAACTCTGCTCTCTGCAATGATCCTTCTAAACCCCAGTCTCCAACGTCAGCTCTCTGAAAGATCTTTCTGACCCCAGTTTCCACGCAAGTCTCCAAACTCTGCTTTCTGCAACGGTCCTGCTGCACCCCAGTCTCCAACCTCTGTACTCTGCAACACTCCTTCTGGTCCCCAGTCTCCAAATTCTTCTCTGTGTAATAGTCCTTCTGTACCGCAGTCTCCAAACTGTGCTCTCTGTAAAGGTCCTTTTGCAAGCCAGTCTCCAACATCTGCTTTCTTTGTTCGTCCGTCTGTACCTCAGTCTCCAACCTCTGCAGTCTGCAAAATACCTTCTGCATCCCATTCTCCATCTTCTGCTCCCTGCAACAGTCTTCTGAACAACAGTTTCCAACATCTGCTCTCTGAAAAAGATTTTGGGAACCCTAGTCCCCAACCTCTGCTCTCTGCAACAGTTCTTCTGTACTGCAGTCTCCAACTTCTGCTCTCTGCAACGAAATTTCTACACCCCAGTCTCCAAAATCTGCTCTCTGCAAAAGTCTTTCTGCACCACAATCTGAAAATTTTTCTCTCTGCAACAATCCTTCTGCACCCCAGACTTCAACATCTACTCTCTGTAACAGTCCTTCTGCACCTCAGTTTCCAAATTCTGCTCAATGTAAGATCCTTCTGCAACACAGTCTCCAAAATTTGCTCCCCTTAACAGTCCTTCTGCACCTCAGTCTCCAACCTGTGCTCTCTATAACAGTCGATCTATCACCTCAGTCTGAAACCTCTTTTCTCTGCAGGATCCATCTGAATACCAGTCTTCAGACACTGCTCTCTGTAACAATCCTCCTGCACCTCAGTCTGCAAAATCTGCCGTAAGAACCTTCTGCCACTCAGTCCCTAACTCTGCTCTCTATAACAGTCCTTCTCCACCCAAGTCTTCAAACCCTTCTCTCTGTAACAGGCCTTCTGCACCCCAGTCTGCAACCTCTTCTCTCTGCAACGATCATTCTACACCTCAGTCTCCAACATCTGCTCTCTGTAAGATCCTTCTGAAACCCAGTCTCCCAACTCTGCCCTCTCTAACAGACCTTCTGCACCCCTTTTTTGAACTCTCCTCTTCGTAATAGGCCTTCTTTATCCCAGTCTCCAAATTCTGTTCTCTATAACAAGCCTTCTTCAACCCAGTTTCCAACCTCTGCTCTCTGCAACAGTCCTTCTGCACCCCAGTCTCCATCCTGTTGTCTTTGCAACAGTCCTTCTGCACCGCAGTCTTAAAACGCTGTTCTCTGCTATGAACCTTTTGCACCTCAGTCTCCAACCTCTACTCTCTGTAACAGTCTTTCTGCACCTCGGTCCCCAACATCTGCTCTCTGTTAGATCCTTCTTCAACCCAGTCTCTAAACTCTGTGATCTGTAGAAGTCCTTCTGGAGCCCTTCTCCACACTCTGTTCTCTGTAACAGGCATTCTGCACCCCAGTCTCCAACCTCTGCTCTCTGTAACACTCTTTTTGCACCTCAGTCTCCAACCTATGCTCTCTGCAACGATCATTCTGCACCCTAGTCTTCAACGTCTCTTCTCCTCAACAGTCCTTCTAAACCTCTGTCTCCAAATTCTGCTCTCTGCAACAGTCTTTCTACTCCCCAGTCTTCAAACTCTGTTCTGTGTAAAAGTCTTTCTGCACCCCAGTCTCCAACCTCTGCTCTCTGTAACAATTCTTCTGCACCCCAGCCTCCAACCTCTACTGTCTGTAACAGTCCTTCTGCCCCATATACTCCAACCTCTGCTCTCTGTTACAGTCTTTATACACCACAGTCTCCAACCTCTGCTCTCTATAACGGTCACTCTGTACACCTATTTCCAACCTCTGCTTTCTATAACAGTTTTTCTGAACCTCAGTCTAAAACCTCTGCTCTCTGCACTATCCTTCTGCATCCTAGTCTCCAATCACTGCTCTCTGTAACGTTCGTCCTGCACCACAGTCACCAACCATTTCTCTCTGTAAGATCCTACTGCAACCCAGCCTCAAAAGTCTTCTCTCTGTAACAGTCCTTCTGCAACCCATTCTCCAACCTCTGCTCTCTGTAGAAGGCCTTATGCATCCCAGTCTCCAAACTCTGCCCTCTGAAACAATCCTTCTGCACGACAGTCTGCAACATATGCTCTTTGTAACGGTCCTTCTCACCCAGGTCTCACACCTCTGTTTTCGGTATCATAATTCTTCACCAGAGTCTTATACATCTTCTCTGTGTAACAGTCCTTCTGCATCTCAGTCTCCAACGTCTGCTCTCTGCAACAGTCCTTCTGAAGCCCAGTCTCCAACCTCTGCTTTCTGCAACATTCCTTCTGCACCACAGTCTCCAACCTGTGCTCTCTGTAACAGTCCTTCTGCACCGCAGTCTCCCTCCTCTTCTCTCATAATGATCCTTCTGCAGCCCAGTCTCCACCTCTGCTCGCTTCAAGGATTCTTCTGCAACACAGTCTCCAACTTCTGCTCTCTTCAACGATCCTTCTGCACCCGAGTCTCCAACCTCTGCTCTCTGTAACTGTTTTTCTGCACCTAAGACTCCAACCTCTGCTCTCTGCAAATGTCCTTCTGCAACCTTGTCTGCAACCTCTGCTCTCTGCAATGATCCTTATGCACCGCAGTCTTCAACATCTGCTCTCTGCAACTGTCTTTCTGCACCCCAGTCTCCGAAGTCTCTTGTCCTTAACACTCCTTCTGCATTGCAGTCTCCAACCTCTGTTCTCTGTATGGTCGTTCTGCACCCCAGTTTCCAAATTTTACTCTCTGTAACATTCCTTCTCCAACTCAGTCTAAATCCTCTGCTTTCTTCAAAGGTCCTGCTGCAACCCAGTCTCCAACATCTGTTCTCTGCAACAGTCTTTCTACTCCCAAGTCTCAAACCTCTGCTCTCTGTAACAGTCTTGCTGTACCACAGTCTCCAACCTCTGCTCTCTGTAACGGTCCTTCTGCACCCCAGTCTAAAACCTCTGCTTTCTGTATAAGTTTTTCTGAACCATGGTTTCCAAACTCTGCTCTCTGTAACAGTACTTTTGCACCTCTGTCCAAAACCTCTGAACTCTGCAACCTTACTTCTGCATCCCATTCTCTAACCTCTGCTCTCTGTAAAAGTCCTTCTGCACCCAATTCTCTAACCCCTGCTCTATGCAACAGTCCTTCTGTACCACAGTCTCCAACCTCTGCTCTCTGTACTGCTCCTTCTGCACCCCAGTCTCTAACTCAGCGTTTTGTATCAGTAATTCTGCACCCCAGTCTCAAACCTTTTCTCTCTGTAACATTCTTTCTGCACCTCAGTCTCCAACCTCTGCATCTGCGAAAGTTCTTCTGCACCCCAGTCTCCAAACTCTGCTCCCTGCAACAGTTCTTCTGAACCCCAGTCTCCAACATCTGCACTCAGAAACAGTTCTTCTATAAACCATTCTCTAACCTCTGCTCTCTGTAACAGTCCTCGTGTATTACAGTCTCCGAACTCTGCTCTCTGCAACGGTCCTTCTGCACTTCATTCTCCACGCTCTGCTTCCTGTATAAGTCCTTCTGAACACCAGTCTCCAAACTCTGCTTTCTGTAACAGTCCTAATGCACCTCAGTCTCCAAATTCTGCTCTCTGCAACAGTCCTCCTGCACCCAAGTCTCCAACACCTGCTCCGTGCAACAGTCCTTCTTCACCCCATTCTCCAAGTCTGCTATCTGCAACAGTCCTTCTGTACCCCAGTCTTTAACCTCTGCTCTCTGTAACAATCCTTCTGCACCTCTGTCTCCACCTCTGCTCTCTGCAATGTTCCTTCTGGACCTCAGTCTCCAACCTCTACTTTCTGTAACAGTCCTTCTGCACCTCAGTCTCCAACCTCTGCTCTCTGTATGACCCTTCTGAAACCCAGTCTCCAAACTCTGCCCTCTGTAATAGTCGTTCTGCATCCCTTCACTAAACTCTGGTCTCTGTAACATTCCTTCTGCACCGCAGTCTACAGCCTCTGTTCTATGTAACAGTCCTTCTGCACCCCAGTCTCAAACCTCTGCTCTCTACAAAGATGCTTCTGCACCCTAGTCTCTAACCTCTGTAATCTCAACATTCCTTCTGAACCTCAGTCTAAAAACTAGGTTTTCTGCAACGATTTATCTGAACCCCAGTCTCTAAACTCTGCTCTCTGTAACAGTCCTGTTCTACCTCAGTCTCCAACCTCTGCTCTCTGTAAGATCCTGCTGCAACCCTGTCTCCAAACTCTGCTCTCTGTAACATTCCTTCTCTACCCCGTCTCCAACCTCTGCTCTCTGCAAGGGTCCTTCTGCACGACAGTCTCCAACCTCTGTTTTCAGCAACAGTCCTTCTGCACCCCAGTCTACAAACTCTGCTCTGGATATCATTTCTTCTGCACCCCAGTCTCCAACCTCTGCTTAATGTAAGATCTTTCTGCAACTTAGTCTCTAAACTCTGCTCTCTTTAACAGTCCTTCTGCACCCCAGTCTCAAACCTCTGCTCTGTGCAACAATTTGTCTGCACCACAGTCTCCATCCTCTGCTCTCTGAAAGATCCTTCTGCACCCCAGTCTCCAAACTCTGATCTCTGTAACAGTCCTTCTTCACCCCAATCTCCAACCTCTGCTCACTGTAACAACCCTTCTTCACCTCAGTCTTCAACCTCTGCTTTCTGCAAAATTCCTTCTGCACCCCAGTCTCAAACCATTGCTCTAAGTAACATTTCTTCTGCACCTCAGTCTCCAACCTCTGCTCTATGTAAGATCCTCCTGCCACCCAGTCTCCAAACTCTGCTCTCTGTTACAGTCCTTTTGCACCCAAGTCTACAACCTCTGCTCTCTGCAACAGTTCGTCTTTACCCGACTCTACAAAGTCTGCTCTCTGTATGATACTTTTGCACCCCAATCTCAAAACTCTGATCTCTGTAACAGTTCTTCTTCACCCCAGTCTCCAACTTCTGCTCCCTGCAACAATCCTTCTGCACCCAAGTCTCCAAATTCTGCTCTCTGAAACACTTCTTCTGCACCCCAGTCATTAAAATCTACTCTCTGAAACAGTCTTTCTACATCCCATTCTCCAACCTCTGCTCTCTGCAACAGTCTTTCTGTACCCTGGTCTCCAACCTCTGCTCTTTGTAACACACCTTATGTACTGCAGTCTCCAACCTCTGCTGTCTGTAAGGTTCATCCTGGACCCAAGTCTCCAACCTCTGCTTCCTGTATCAGTCCTTCTGCACTCCAGTCTCCAAACTCTGCTCTCTGTAACAGTCCTTCTGCATCTCAGTCTCCAAAATCTGCTCTCTATAACAGTCCTTCTTCACCGCAGTTTTAAACTGTGCTCTCTGCCACAGTCGATCTACACTCCAGTCTTCAACCTCTGCTCTGTGTAACAGTACTTCTGCAACTTAGTTTCCAATCTTTGCTCTCTGCAATGATCCTTCTGCATCCCAGTCTCCAACATCTGCTCTTTGCAACCGTCCTTCTGCACCCAAGTCTCCAACCTCTGCTCTCTAAAATGATCCTTCTGCAAAACAGTCTCCAACCTCTACTCTCTGAAATAATCCTACTGCACCCCAGTCGCCAACCTCTGCTCTCTGTAACAATCGTACTGCACCACAGTCACCAAACTCTGCTGTACGTAATATTCTTCTGCAACCCAGTCTCCAAACTCTGCTCTTTGTAACAGCCCTTCTGTACCCAGTCTCTAAACTCTGCTCTCTGTAACATGCCTTCTGCACCCCAGTCTCCAAACTCAGCTCTCTGTATCAGTCCTTCTTCACCCCAGTCTCCAAACTCTGCTCTCTTTAACATTCTTTCTGCATCTCAGTCTCCTACCACTGCTCTCTACAACAGTTCTTCTGAACACCAGTCTCCAACATCTGCACTCTGAAACAGTTCTTCTCCACTCCAGTCTCCAACCTCTTCTCTCTGTAAAAGTCCTCCTGTATTGCAGTCTCCAAACTCTGCTCTTTGTAATAGTCCTTCTGAACATCAGTTTCCAACCTCTGCATTCAGTATCAGTCCTTCTGCACCCCAGTCTCAAACCTCTGCTACCTGCAACAGTCCTTCTACCCCGAAGTCTCCAAATTCTACTCTCTGCAAAAGTCCTTCTGCACCCAAGTCTCCAACACCTGCTCCCTGCAACAGTCCTTCAGCTCCCCAGTCTCCAGCCTCTGCTCTCTGCAACAGTCCTTCTGCACCCAGTCTCCAAACTCTGCTCTCTATAAAAATCTTTCTGCACCTATGTCTCCAAACTCTGTTCTCTGCAACTGTCCTTCTGCACCTCAGTCTCCAACCTCCACTCTCTGTAACAGTCCTTCTGGACTACACTCTCCTACCTCTGCTCTCTGCAACAGTCCTTCTGCACCCCAGTCTCCAAACTCTGCTCTCTGTAACAATCCGTATATACCGCAGTCTCCAACCTCTGCTCTTGGTAACGGTCCTTCTGAACCCCACTGTCCAAACTCTGCTTTCTGTATATGTCCTTCTGAACCCCAATCTCAAACCTCTGATCTCTGTATCTATCCTTCTGCACCTCAGTCTCCAACCTCTGCTATCTGTTACACTTTTTCTATACGGCAGTCTCCAGACTCTGGTCTTTCTTACAGTCCTTTTGCACCCCAATTTCCAACCACTTCTTTCTGTAACAGTCCGTCTGCACCTCAGTCTCCAATCTCTGCTCTCTGTAACAGTCCATCTGCACCTCAGTCTTACACCTCTGCTCACTGAATGATCCTTCTGCAACCCAGTGTTCAACCTCTGCTCTATGTAACAGGATTTTGCACCTCAGTCTCCAACCTCTGCTCTCTGCAACAGTCCTTCTCCACCGCCGTCTTCATCTTCTGCTCTAAGAGTCCTTCTGCACCTCAGTCTCTAAACTCTGCTCTCTGCAACATTCCTTCTGCAGCCCAGCCTCCATCCTCTGCTCTCTGCAACAGTCCTTCTGCACCCCAGTCCCCAACCTCTTCTCTCTGCAACAGTCCTTATGCACCCCAGTCTCCAAACTCTGCTCTCTGCAACAGTCCTTCTGCACCCCAGTCTCTAACCTCTGCTCTCTGCAACAATCCTTCTGCACCTCAGTCTCCAAACTCTGGTCTCTGCAACGGTCCTTTTGCACCTCAGTCTCCAACCACTGCTCTCTGTAGAAGTCTATCTGCACCTCAGTCTGACACCTCTGCTCTCTGCACAATCTTTCTGCACCCCAGTCTCCAAGCACTGCTCTCTGTAACGGTCCGCCTGTACCTCAATCTCTAACCTCTGCTCTCTGTAAGATCCTTCAGGAACTCAGTCTCGAAACTCTGCTCTCTATAACAGTTTTTCGGAACTTTAGTCTCCAACCTCTTCTCTCTGTAACAGGCCTTCTGCACGCTAGTCTCCAAACTCTTCTCTCTGTAGCAGGCCTTCTGCATCCCAGTCTTCAACCTCTGCTCTCTGCAACGATCTTTCTGCACCCCAGTCTCCAACCTCTGCTCTCTGCAATGATTCTACTGCACCCCAGTCTGCAACCTCTGATCTTTGCAACATTTCTTTTGCAACTCTGTCTCCAACTTCTGCTCTCTGTAAGATACTTTTGCACCCCTGTCTCCATGCTCTGCTTATTGCAACGATCCTTCTGCACCCCAGTGTCCAAACTCTGCTCTATGTAAGTAAATTTTGCACCTCAGTCTCCAAGCTCTGCTCTCTGCAACAGTCCTTCTGCAACTCAGTCTCCAACATCTACTCTCTGCAACATTTCTTCTGCAGCCCAGTCTTCATCCACTGCTCTCTGACAGTCCTTCTTTGCCCAATTTCCAACCTCTTCTCTCTGCAACAGTCCTTCTGCACCCCAGTCTTTAAACTCTGCTCTCTGTAACAATTCTTCTGCACCTCAGTCTCCAAACTCTGTTCTCTTCAATGGTCTTTCTGCACCTCAGTCTTCAACCTCTACTCTCTGTAACAGTCTTTCTGCACTTCACTCTCCAACCTCTGCTCTCTGTAGAATCCTAAAACCCAGTCTCAAACCTCTGCTCTCTGTTCCTATTATTCTGCACCTCAGTCTCCAACCTCTGCTCTCTGTTACAGTTTTTATATACCAGTCTCCAAACTCTGATCTCTGTTACGGTCCTTCTGCACCCCAATTTTCAACGACTTCTTTCTGTAACAGTCCTTCTGCACCTCAGTCTCCAAACTCTGCTCTCTGTAACAGTTCTTCTACACCTCAGTCTCCAACCTCTGCTCTCTGTAACATTCCTTCTGCACCTCAGTCTGACACCTCTGCTCTCTGCACGATTCTTCTGCACCCCAGTCTCTAAACACTGTTTTCTATAACAGTCCTTCTGAACACCAGTCTCAAAACTCTGCTCTCTGTATCTATGCTTCTGCACCTAAGTCTCCAATCTGTACTCTCTGTAACATTCCTTCTACACCCCAGTCTCAACCTCTGCTCTCTGTAACAGTTTTTCTATACCACCGTCTCCAAACTCTGGTCTTTGTAACGGTCCGTCTGCACCCTAATTTCCAACCTCTGCTTTCTGTAACAGTCCTTCTGCACATGTCTCCAAACTCTACTCTATCTAACAGTATTCTACACCTCAGTCTCCAACCTCTGATCTCGGTATCAGTCCTTCTGTACCTCAGTCTGAAACCTCTCATCTCTGCATGGTGTTTCTGCACCTCAGTTTTAACCACTGCTCTCTGTAACAGTCCACCTGCACCTCAGTCTCCAACCACTTCTCTCCGTAAGATCCTTCAGCAACCCAATCTCCGAACTCTGCTCTCTATAACAGTAATTCTGCACCCCAGTCTCCAACCTCTGCTCTCTGTAACAGGTCTTCTGGACGCCGGTCTCCCATCTCTGCTCTCTGTAGCAGGCCTTCTGCACCCACGTCTCCATAATGGGCTCTCTGCAACGATTTTTCTGCAACAGTCCATCTGCACCTCAGTCTCCAAATTCTGCTCTCTGTAAGATGCTTTTGCACACCCGTATCCAACCTCTGCTCTTCGTAACAGTCCTTCTGCACCCGAGTCTCCAACCTCTGCTCTCTGTAACAGGACTTTTTCACCCTAGTCTAAAACCTATGCACTCTACCACAGTCCTTCTGCACACTACTTACCAACATCTGCTTTCTGCAACAGTCCTTCTGAACCTCAGTCTTAAAACTCTGCTCTCTGCAACGACCCTTCTACATCCCAGTCTCCTACCTCAGCTCTCTGTAACAGTCCTTCTGCACCTCAGTCTCCCAACACTGCTCTCTGTAAGATCCTTTTGCAACCCAGTCTTTAAACTCTGTGTTTGGACCTGTATTTCTGCACAACGGTCTCCTACTTCTGCTCTCTGTAACAGGACTTCTGCAACCCAGTCTCCAAACTGTGCTCTTTGTAACAGGCTTTCTGCACCCCAGTCTCCAACCTCTTCTCTCTGCAACGATTCTTCTCCACCCCAGTCCCCAACATCTGCTGTCTGCAACAATCGTTTTGAACCCCAGTCTCCAAACTCTGCTCTCTGTAAGATCCATCTGAACCCCAGTCTCCAACCTATGCTCTCTGTAACAGTCCTTCTACACCCAAATCTCCAAACTCTGCTCTCTGTAACAGTCTTTCTGCAACCCAGTCTCCAACCTCTGCTCTCTGTAACAGTCCTTCTGCACCCCAGTCTCTAAAATATGCTCTCTGCAACATTCCTTCTGCACCCCAGTCTTCAACATCTGCTCTATGCAACACTCCTTCTGCACCCCAGTCTCGAAACTCTGCTCTCTGCAACGATACTTCTGGACCCCAGTTTCCAACCTCTTTTCTCAGTAACAGTCCTTCTGCACCACAGTCTCCAACCTCTGCTCTCTATAAGATCCTTCTGCACTCTAGTTTCCAAACTCTGCTGTCTATAACATTCCTTCTCCACCCCAGTCTTCAACCTCAGCTCTCTGCAACAGTCCTTCTGCTCCCCAGTCTCCGAGATCTTTTCTCTTTAAAAGTTCTTCTGTTTCACAGTCTCCAACCTCTGCTCTCTGTATCAGTCTGCCTGAACCCCAGTCTCCAAAATATGTTCTCTGTATCTATCCTTTGTACCTCAGTCTCCAACCTATGCTTTATGTAAGAGTCTTCTGCACTCCAGTCTTCAACCTCTGCTCTAGGTAACAGTCCTATACCGCAGTCTCCAAAATCTTCTCTCTGTAACGGTCCTTCTGCACCTTAATTTCGAAACTCTGCTTCCTGTAACAGTTTTTCTGCACCTGAGTCTCCAAACTCTGCTCTCTGTAACAGTCCTTCTGAAAGACCCTAGCCCAGTCAGCCCAGTTACCTAAGGCCAAGATATGAAACCAAGATACCAGGCACACCATAAACAGGTTCAGGCGCCATGCATGCTCTCCGGACAACCGGTTGAAGAACAGAGCACCCGCATCCTGAGGCATGAATGAATAAACCGGAACAGATAAGCAGGAACAGAAAGAATAGAATGCAGACCTGTGGTTTTTGGAATGCAGACCTGTACCCCCTAGGTGGCCTATATGCTAGATTTAAACAAACCAATAAGAAACCTGTTGCTTCCCGCGCGCGAAACCTGTCCCAAACCCTATAAAAATCTCTGTATCCCCAAGTCCGGTGTGCCAGTTCACCAAAGCTCTGGCTGAGGTTCTGCTGGGCACACTCAGGTGCCTGTGTCCCAATAAACAAACCTCTTGCTTTTGCAGCCAGTGTTTCGTGTGATTCTCCTTGGACAGGGATACGGGGGTCTTTCATTGGACGGGGGTCTTTCATTGGAGGTCCCACCGAGATAGCCCCCCCACCCCATCTGGATCCCTGCCCTAGGACCACCGGCATCACTGAGAGGTAAGCTGGCAAGCTCATGTCGTGTTTGTCGTGTTGTCTGGTGTCACTTCTATGTCTGTAATGTTTGTAACTCTTGGCTGATACTTTGTTTCTATGCGCTGCATCTGTACGATTACGCATAGTCACTCTCTATTCTGGGCAGCTTGAGAAGGAGTTGACGAACTCGGACTTCTCCCCTGCCACCCTGGGTGACGTCCCAGGGATTTTTGTAGGCAACGGTGGAGCTTCCGCTCCATCTAAGCCATCTGTATCTGTAGGCAACAGTGGAGCTTCTGCTCCATCTAAGCCATCTGTATCTGTAGGCGGCGGTGGAGCTACTACTCCATCTAAGCCATCTGTATCTGTAGGCGACGGTTGAGCTTCTGGTCCATCTAAGCCATCTGTATCTGTAGGCCGCGGTGGAGCTACTACTCCATCTAAGCCATCTGTATCTGTAGGCGATGGTTGAGCTTCTGCTCCATCTAAGCCATCTGTATCTATAGGCGGCGGTGGAGCTTCCGCTCCTTCTAAGCCATCTGTATTTGTAGGCAACGGTGGGGCTTCTGCTCCACCTAAGCCATCTGATCTGAAGTTGGGCAGCGCTCTTTCTATTCGGTCTGATTGTAGTGTTATTGTGATTATTGTGTTATTGTTTCCGTCTCTGTATTCTATCTCCTCATCTGTGCTCCAGGATCTCCTTCCAAAGCCCCACCCCCACCCTATCAGCCCCAACCCCTACAGGCTCCTGATTCCATCCAGGTTTCCTCGGAGGAAGAAAAAGGACAAGTAGATCCAGCCACCAATAACCCTCGAGGTCCATCCCCCATGGTTGGGAGACGTCCCCAGCCCCTTTCTGTGTTCTGAGTGGATTGCCTGTAGTAAAGTATTTTGTGAAGTATTTGGTAAAGTATTTTGTAGCTGACGGATCCGCAATCTGCCTGAACCTTTAGTTTCTGGGTAGCAATCCATGACGCGCTGCGAATACTGTGGCCGCGCTGAGAATTTTGTGTTTTATGTTTTTGTTTCTGTTGTCCTGTCTGTCTCCACCCCAACACCCTGGCAAGAGAACTAATCTCCCAATCTGGGGTTGTCAGACCCAATCTAAGGGGGATGCTCTCCCAATCCATTTGTCTGAAGGGAAGACCCCAGTCGGCTTCGGGCCAGCACCCATTTTCATTTTTTTTTGACAATCTGAAAAGGGAATCTATGTCTTTGTGTGTGTCTCTGTGTGTCTTTTTGTCTGTGTCTCTGTTAAGTGTGATGGCATTGTTTTACTTTGAACCAATGCATAGTCCCAAATTCTAATCTGCCTTAGAGGTGTGGAGATAACTTTAGCTAGATTTTAATCTAAATTGTAAGCAAGATTAGGGAAGCAGTGTTTTCTTTTCTTCCAATAGTTGGCCTGAGTACACCCAATGCGGTTAAGGAATGCCTGCTGGGGATCTAAGAACTTTGATATCTCGCTTTAACTTTTCTCAAAACCCGGTCCTTATTATTAAATTGGCATTAATTGGCTTTGGGGATGGGAGCCGAACTTTCAGTCATAAATTCTGTCCCAGACCGAGATTCCACACCGAGGTAAGTGCACACACCCCATGTCTGTTTGAGATGCATCTTTCTCTCTCTCTTTCTTTCTGGAGGTAAGGTGGGCACCCGACGGCTACTTAAACGCAACTAGTGCAGCCGCCACTCTACAAGACTCGGGTGAGAGGTTTCTCGGCCTGGGCAGCTCTCAATCACCTGTTCGGTACAGAGCAGGCATGTTGGGTTCTGCCAAAGCCGTTTCCAAAACTTTTCTGTCTTGGCCTGGAGAGCAATTGGCGTGAGTACACAGTGTCCCTAATCCCGATCTGCCTCGGATGCGTGGAGGTGGAGGAAGGAGTTTGGAACAACTGCGGAATCCCGGTCTGCACTACTCTCAGACGTTTCCAAAGGTTCCTTTCTCTTGAGCCCTCTCCCGACAGCCCTCAGAGGTATCTAGGGTGATCGGTAGATGAATGGCATTGAGGGAAAGCCCCAATCACATTTACCTCCGTATGGGCCGTGCAACACTCCCAACCCCACATTCATTCCTCCTGGATGCTTCCCTTCCTTTGAGGGCCAGAAATGTTAGCAATTCAGGTTGTAGGACTGAGAAAAAGGCATGCGATAATTAGTAAGATCTGCCCAGGTTCCCTAAGATGCATAGGTAACTTTCAATAGTCTATTTTACCACCCACTGTTTAAAATGTGCTGTGTTCCTTAAGCTCCTAAGAACAAAGAAAGTAGCTTAATGATCCTGAAGGAACTTCTTCTGATGGTGGCTTTTATATTATCAAGAAAGATCCTATTTTCAGTTTTGTGTGAGTAAGTTTTTCTAGTGTAGAAAGATAAATTGTGACTTATGGTTAAAATGCCTTAGGCATAAAGTTTCTGCTCAAGAATTCCGGTTTTCCCAGTTCCTTCCAGACCTCAGCCAGGGCTCAAGCTGATATGCAAACAGAAGCAGCTTGGAGCTCAGGCCCAAGGAATAAAAAAGTAAAGGTGTCTTTTACCTGAACTCAAACTAGATTAAACCAAAGAATAAATTGTATGGCATTTACTAATTACTGGCCGGTCAAGTTTTTAGGACTTTTGCTTTTTTTTCTTAGATTCTGTATTTTTTTTTTTGAGCTCATGATTTTGTTCCTACAGACAAGTTAATGTTTTTCTGATAAGTTCTATTTTTGATCAACTGGAGTTTTTTTTAACATTGCAATGAGATTTCACCTGAGAAAGCTGCAAGGCCTTCACCATTGTGTTATGTGTTACACTTGTGTTACGTGTTGTATGTCGGTATGTCTGTATGTGTATATGTCCATATATCCTGCAGTGATATGACAATTGACAGATGAGGAGTGCTCATGAAAAATTTAAAAAAATGGATCCAAATATCTTTGATTCACGTGATTCAAATGGGTCAATTTAAATTGGGTAAACAGATGAAAGTAAAGATGTCTTTAAAATTAAGCTTATAAGTTTTTCTAGGTGTTCAAAAAGTCCCTAATAAAATGTTGATGTCTATGAAATAATCTGCTTAGATTCAAAGGTTTACAGGTATTGTTTCAAAATGTGAACAGAAGGAGGTTAACAAATAAAAAAGAGAAACTAGAAGGTTTTAGGTATGGATTTAATAGAGGGAAAGTGTGTTTCTGGATAGGAATTTAAGTAATTAAGAGGGTTTAAGTAAGTGATAAAGAAGGTCTGTGCAAGTTGGTTATAAGTGTAAGTTTTTGAGCAAAGTAATCTTAAAGAAATTAAACAGCTGGTTAAACAAGTGCTGTTGTTTTAGAGAATTGTGCTATGTTATTTCTTTAAAAGCTAAATTTGGTTAATATAAAATCATCAATGTAATTATGGTGTTATTAATGTGTTCATATCTTCCAGGTATACAAATCTGTAAGGTAGAAGCTTTAGAAAGAGCATTATATCAACCTGGTGTTCTAAAACTGTATGGTAATTTTAGGCTTAAAAGAAAAACATGTTGGAAATTTATTTATATCATTTGTGTTCTATAACTGGACTTGTTATCAATAAGTTATGTGATGTTCCATGTTACTTTTTACACTGAGATACAATTTAGATGTATTTTTAAGTTAATGAGAGCCTAATCTATGTAAAGGTTTTATTGCAAAACAAAAGTACTTTGCTACTTCTCTACAAAAAGTTAAAAGCTTTCAGCTTTTCTTTAATTCATGTTTTAGGTGTGATATTATATTGTGTTAGCTAATATTCATGTAAATTTGAGCAACAATTTATGTAATCTTTGTAAAATGATGTCTAAAAAGCAAAGATCAGCTTCAGAATTTAAGACTTATGATGAGCCCCGCCTCACTTGGGATAAGGCTGTATGTCCCATCTCATGTGAAAGTGACCATGAAAGAAGTAGGCCAGATTTCAGTGCATTTAAGGTTGTGTCAAAAGTTGGTTTTTGTCACGATTGCCAGGACCTCAAACAGGGGATTATAATGTATAACTCTGCCAAAATTCAAGGTAGCTATTATATGAACTAAATGTTCTTACTCTTGATAATTTTATCTTGTAGTTTTCTTATAAATGGCTTAAAGATTGCCTGTTAATGTTTTGCAGAGGTACTGATTTAAGAACACACAACCTGGGTTGATTTAAGATAATGAGTTATCACCTACAGGATAGAGAGATAGGTACTAAAGCCCAGTACTTAGTATAAGGCTGTTGAAACTTATTTGCTAGATGTTTAAGATTAAGTTTTAAAATTAAAGCTAAATTAAAGGGCCAAGTAAACCAATATTTGGCTCTTGCCCTCTAAGTCAGTCTATATCAGGGATAGGGGACTTCTCCAAAGGGCTTTGCAACTCTAGGCCACATAACCTCCTGATCAGGGAGATTAATGAGACCAGTAGAGGACAGAAAGCCAATCAGTGCATTTGCTGTGAAGAGAAGGGTCATCAGGAAAGGGAGACATCCCTGATGCTTCTGAGGGAAGCCACGTGGTCAAGCAAGGCCTGGACCCATCCTTGCGCAAATGGCACTAGCAGAACTGAGAAGCTGCTGTGAAGTTCCCGAGGACTCCCAGGAGGCTGACTGTTAACAATAGGTAAAAACAGAAGTCAGTTTGACTTTCTTCATCTTAAACACTTAGCAAAGACAGTCAAAGCCAAAACACAGCTGTTCCTGGGCATTTTAAATGATAATAATAGTTAAATGTAACCTCCAACAATAAATAAACTGGAGGCTGCAAATGAGACTCTTAGGTAGGAATGCCTGATAACTGTCAAAGGGACTGCTAGAGTAGTTTTAGTCTAAGGCCTTTATTTCTAACCAACACAGGTAGGCTTGATGTTTGCTAGTATGGTTATCCAGCCCTGAGTAACAGAATTAAAGATATCTCTATTAGACACAGGTCATACTAGTAAAAGGATTTTGCAAGATCAGATGATATTAAATCATTAAACTATATCTTAAGGGAAGGACAACTGTAACCCTAAAAGTTAAATGTTGTGTTTACATCCCTGACATTTTTGGCAATGTGACAAATATCCTTAAAGGTTTACATGCTCAGATAGAAGCCATGTCCTCAGCAACTTTGTCATTGAAACAATATCTTAGCTTCTGGTTCTTTGTACTTCCTGGTGAAAAACATTGTTTGTCTTTGTCTTTGTCATCATACTCATTGGCATATTCCTGTGCTATGGCATTCATTGCTGCATCAATCTGGTTCCAGTACTAATGAATTCTTGTTTCTCTTATTGACCACCCATCACTCAAATGGCCCTCCAGCCTATCATGGACCACTCGATAGACCCGATTTTTAAAAGGGGATTCCAAACTGCTTGCCCCAACATCGCCCCTTTTTGTCAGCCTGAAGAAGCCATAAAGATCTTCGCCCCCTTTCCTTACAGCAGTAAGGAGTTCCCAAATTAGAGGGGGGAATGAAGCCAGATTTAAAGTTAGGTAGTCAGTGTAGTTAGGTAAATCGGGTCTAATATCGAGTGAAATCTAAAATGGAGGCCATGCTGGGAATGACTTGGGGAAAACACAGGACAATGGATATAAGATTCTATCCATGATAAAGAAAAAGGGGGGAATGAAAGATCCTAGCCCAGTCAGCCCAGTTACCTAAGGCCAAGATATGAAACCAAGATACCAGGCACACCATAAACAGGTTCAGGCGCCAGGCATGCTCTCCAGACAACCAGTTGAAGAACAGAGCACCCGCATCCTGAGGCATGAATGAATAAACCGGAACACATAAGCAGGAACAGAAAGAATAGAATGCAGACCTGTGGTTTTTGGAATGCAGATATGTACCCCCTAAGTGGCCTATATGCTAGATTTAAACAAACCAATAAGAAACCTGTTGCTTCCCGCGCGCGAAACCTGTCCCAAACCCTATAAAAATCTCTGTATCCCCAAGTCCGGTGTGCCAGTTCACCAAAGCTCTGGCAGAGGTTCTGCTGGGAACCCGCAGATGCCTGTGTCCCAATAAACAAACCTCTTGCTTTTGCAGCCAGTGTTTCGTGTTATTCTCCTTGGACAGGGATACGGGAATCTTTCATTGGACGGGGGTCTTTCACTTCTACACCCAAGTCTCCAATCACTGCTCTCTCTAAAAATCCACCTGTACCTCAGTCTGAAACCTCTGCTCTCCACGATTCTTCTGCACCCCAGTCTCCAACCACTGCTCTCTGTAACAGTGCACCTGCAGCTCAGTCTTTAACCTCTGCTCTCTGTAAGATCCTTCAGCAACTCAGTCTCCAAACACTGCTCTCTATAACAGTCCTTCTGCATCCCAGTCTCAAACATCACCTCTCTGTAACAGGCCTTCTGCACAAATGTCTCCAACCTCTGCTCTCTGCAATGATCCTACTAAACCCCAGTCTTTAACCTCTCATCTCTGAAACAGTCATTCTGCACCTCAGTCTTCAACCTCTGCTCTCTGTAATAGGCCTTCTGCACCCCAGTCTCCAACCTCTTCTCTGCAACAATTCTTCTCCACCAAATTCTAGAACATCTGCTCTCTGCAACTGTCCTTTTGCACCCCAGTCTGCAAACTCTCTGTAACATCAATCTGAACCGCAGTCTCCAACCTCTGCTCTCTATAACAGTCTTTCTGCACCCCAGTCTCCAAACGCTGCTCTCTGTAACAGTCCTACCGCACCTCAGTCTCTAACCCCTGCTCTCTAACAATCCTTCTGCACACCAGTCTCTAAAATCTGCTCTTTGCAACAGTCCTTTTCCACCCCAGTCTCCAACATCTGCTCTCTGCAACAGTCCTTCTGCACCCCAGTCTCCGAACTCTGCTCTCTGCCACGAACCTTCTGGACCCCAGTCTCCAACGTCTGCTCTCTGCAACAGTCCATCTGCAATACAGTCTCCAACCTCTGCTCTCTGTAAGATCTTTCTGCACTCCAGTTTTCGAACTCTGCTCTCTGTAAAATTTCTTCTCCACCCCAGTCTCAAACCTCTGTCCTCTGCAACAGTCCTTCTGCTCCCCAGTTTCCAAGATCTGCTCTCTGTCACAGATCGTATAAACCGCAGATTCCAACCTTTGCTCACTAATGGTCCTTTCTGCAACCCAGTCTCCAACCTCTGCTTTTTGAATCAGTAGTTCTGAACCCCAGTCATCAACCTCTGCTCTTTGTATCTATCCTTCTGCACCTCAGTCTTCAACCTGTGCTTTCTGTAACAGTCCTTCTGCACCCCAGTCTCCAACGTCTGCTCTCTGTAACAGTCCTTCTATACCACAGTCTCCTACCTCTGCTCTCTGTACCGGTCCTTCTGCACCCCAATTTCTAACCTCTGCTCTCTGTAACAGTCCTTCTACACCTCAGTCTGAAACCTCTGCTCTCCATGATTCTTCTACACCCCAGTCTCCAACCACTGCTCTCTGTAACAGTTCACCTGCACCTCAGTCTCCTACATCTGCTCTCTGTAAGTTCCTTCAGCAAACCAGTCTCCAAACTCTGGTCTCTGTAACATTTTTCTGCACCTCAGTCTCCAAACTCTCCTCTCTGTAACAGGCCTTCTGGACGCCAGTCTTTCAACTCTGTTCTCTGTAGCAGGCCCTCTGAACCCAGGTCTCCATAATGTGCTCTCTGCAACGATCCTTCTGCACCCCAGTCTCCAACCTCTTATCTAGGCAACAGTCCATCTGCACCTCAGTCTCCAAATTCTGCTATCTGTAAGATGATTTTACACACCTGTATCTAACCTCTGCTCTTTATAACAGTCCTTCTGCACCCGAGTCTTCAACCTCTGCTCTCTGTAACAGGACTTTTCCACCCTAGTCTAAAACTTCTGCTCTCTACAACAGTCCTTCTGCACACTAGTTACCAACATCTGTTCTCTGCAACAGTCTTTCTGCACCTCAGTCTTAAAACTCTGCTCTCTACAACAGTCCTTCTGCTCCTAAGTCTCCAACCTCTATGCTCTACAAAAGTCTTTGTCTTTGTACACCTAAGGCTCCAAACTCTGCTCTCTGTAACAGTCCTTCTGTACTGCAGTCTCCAAACTCTGCTGTCTGTAATGGTCCTTCTGCACCTGAGACTCCAAACTCTACTTTCAATCTCAGTTATTCTGCACCCAAGTCTCCAACCTCTGCTCTCTGTAACAGTCCTTCTTCACCTCAGTCTCCATCCTCTTCTCTCTGCAACAGTCCTTCTACATCGCAGTCTCCAAACTCTGCTCTCTTCAACGATCCTTCTGCACCCCAGTCTTCAACCTCTTCTCTCTGCTACAGTCCTTCTTCATTCCAGTCTCCAAACAGTGCTCTCTGCAACTGTCCTGCTGCACCCCAGTCTCCAACCTCTGCTCTCTGTAGTGATCCTTCTGCACCTCAGTCTTCAACCTCTGCTCTCTGCATCGATCTTTCTTCACCACAGTCTCCAAACTGTGCTCTTTGCAACGCTCCTTCTGCACCCCAGTCTCCATGCTCTGCTCTCTGTAACTGTCCTTCTGCACATCAGTGTCCAAAATCTCCTCTCTTTAAAAATTCATCTTCACTTACGTCTCCAAACTCTTTTCCCTGTAAGAGACCTTCTACACCCCAGTCTCTAACCTCTGCTCTCTGTAACAGTTCTTCTGAACCCCAACCTCCAAACTCTGCACTCTGTAAAACTCTTTCTGCACCCCAGTCTCCATACTCTGCTCTCTGTAAGAATCGTTTTGCATCCCAGTCTCCAACCTCTCTTCTCTAAAAGTCCTACTCCACCTCAGTCTCAAAGTTCTGCAATCTGAAAAGGACCTTCTGCATTTCAGTCTCCAACCTCTGCTCTCTGTAACAGTCCTTCTGAACCCCAGTCTCCAACATCCGTTCTCTGCAACGATCCTTTCTCTCCCCAGGTTCCAACCTCTGCTCTCTGCAACGGTTTTTCTGTACCCCAGTTGCCAACCTCTGCTCTTTGTAACAGTGCTTCTGCACCTCAGTCTCCAAACTCTGCTCTCTGCAACAGTTCTTCTGCACCCCAGTCTCCAACCTCTGCTCAAGGTAACAGTTCTACTGCACCCCAATCTTTAAACTCTGCTCTCTGTATCACTCCTTCTTCTCCCCAGTCTTCACACTCTGATCTCTGTAACGAGCCTTCTGGACCTCAGTCTCCAACCTCTGCTCTCTACAACATTCCTTCTGCTCCTAAGTCTCCAACCTCTATGCTCTACAAAAGTCTTTCTGCACCTTTGTCTCCAAACTCTGTTCTCTGTAAGATCCTTCAGAAACCCATTCGTCAAACTCTGCTCTGTGTGACAGTCCTTTTAAACCCCAGTCTCCAAACTCTGCTCTCTGTAACAGGCCTTCTGAATCCCAGTCTTCAACCTCGGCTCTCTGTAACAGGCCTTATGCACCCCAGCCCCCAACCTGTGCTCTCTGCAACGATTCTTCTGCACCCCAGTCTCCAAAGTCTGCTCCTTGTAACAGTCCTTTTGCACCCCATGATCCAATATCTGCTCTCTACTACAGTCTTTCTGCACATCAATCTGAAAACTCTGCACTCTGAAACAATCCTTCTGGAGCCCAGTTTCCAACCTTTGCTCTCTGCAACATGTTTTCTTAACCCCAGTCTGAAACCTGTGCTCACTGTCTTCAAACTCTGCAATCTGTATCAATCCTTCTGCACTTCAGTCTCCATCCTCGGCTCTCTGCAAAAATCCTTCTGCACCTCAGTCTCAAACCTCTGTTCTCTGCAATGATCCTTCTACACACCAGTCTCCAAGCTCTGCTCTCTGTAACAGTCCCTCTGAACATCAGTGTCAAAACTCTGCTCTCTGTAACACTTCTTCTGCACACCAGTCTCCATCCTCTTCTCTCTGTAACACTCTTTCTGCACCCCAGTCTCCATCCTCTGCTCTCTTTAAGAATCCTTATGAACCTCAGTCTCCAACCGCTCCTCTCAGTAACAGTCCTTCTGCATCTCAGTCTCCAATATCTGCTCTCTGAAATGATCCTTCAGCACCTCAGTCTCCAACCGCTGCTCTCTGTAACAGGCCTTCTGAACACCATTCTCCAACATATGCTCTCTGGATCAGTCCTTTTGCACACCACTATCCTACCTCTGCTCTCTGTAACAATCCTTCTGCACCTGAGTCTCCAAACTCTGCTCTCTGAAACGGTTTGTCTGCACCCCAGTCTCCAAACTCTGTTCTCTGCATCAGTCCTTCTGCACCCCAGTATCCAAACTCTCCTCTCTGTAACAGTCCTCCTTTAGTGCAGTCTCCAAAATCTGAACTCTCTACGGGTTCTTCTGCTTCCCAGTCTTCAACCTCTGCTTTCTGTATCAGTCCTTCTGCACCAAAGTCTCAAACCTCTTTATCTGCAACAATCCTTCTAACCGCAGTCACCAAACTCTGCTATCTGCAACAGTCCTTCTGCACCCCAGGCTTTAACCTCTGCTCTCTGTAACAATCCTGATGCACCTCAGTCTCAAAACTCTGCTCTCAACAACGGTGATGTAACAGTCCTGCTGTACCAGAGTCTCTAAGCTCTGCTCTCTGTAACATCCTTCTGCAACCCTGTCTCCAAACTCTGCTGTCTGTAACAGTCCTTCTGCACCCCAGTCTCCAACCTCTGCTCTCTGTAACAGGCCTTTGCACCCCATTCTCCAACCTCTGCTCTCTGCAACAGTTCTTCTGCACCCGAGTCTCAAAACTCTGCTTTCCGTATCAGTCCATTTGCACCCCAATCTCCAACCTCTTCTCTCTGTAACAGTACTTCTGCATCTCATTTTACAAACTCTGCTCTCTGCAACAGTCCTTCTGCAACCCAGTCTCCAACATCTGCTCTCTCAAAAGTCCTTCTGCACCAAAGTCTCCAACGTCTGCCTCTGTAACAGTCCTACTGCAACACAGTCTTCAACCTGTACTCTCTGCAAAAGTCCTTCATCACCCAAATCTCAAACCTGTGCTCTCTGCAAGAGTCCTTCTACACCCCATGTCCAGCCTCTGCTCTCTGCAGCAGTCCCTCTGAGACCAAGTCTGCAACTTCTGCACTCTGTAACAATCCTTGTGCACCTCAGTCTTCAACCTCTGCTCTCTGCAATGGTCATTCTGCACCTCTGGCTCTACTCTCTGTAAAAGTACTTCTGCACCCTTTCTTCAAACTCTACTGTCCGTAACAGGCCTTCTGCACCCCAGTCTCCTACCTCTGTTCTCTATAACGATCTTTCTGCACCCCAGTCTCCAACCTCTGCTCGCTTTACCACTTCTTCAGCACCCCAGTCTCCTAACTCTGCTCTCTGTAACAGTCTTTCTGCACCTCAGTCTCCAACCTTGCTCTCTGCAACAGTCTTTCTGCACTCCAGTCTCATACCTCTGCTCTCTGCAATAGTCCTTTTGCACCCCAGTCCCCAACATGTGCTCTCTGCAAAAGTCCTTCTGCACCTCAGTCTGAAAACTCTGTTCTCTGCAACGATCCTTCTGCACCCTAGTCACCAACCTCTGCTCTCTGTAAGATTATTCTGCACACCTGTCTCCAACCTCTGCTTTATGCAACAGTCCTTCAGTACCCCAGTCTCCAAAGTCTGCTCTCTGCAGCAGTCCTTCTACAACCCAGTCTAAAAACTCTGCTCACTGCAACAGTTTTTCTACAACCCAGTCTCCATACTCTGCTCAACCCAATAATCCTTCTGCACCCCAGTCTCTAACCCATGCTCTCTGAAACAGTCCTTCTGTACCGTAGTCTCCAAACTCTTTTCTCCGTAATTGTCCTTATGTACTCCAGTATCCAACCTCTGCTTTCTGTATCAGTTGTTTTGAACCAAACTATGCCCTCTGTATCAGTACTTCTGCAACTCAGTCTGTAACCTCTGCTTTCTGAAACAGTCCTCTTGAACGCCAGTCTCCATCCTCTGCTCTCTGGAACAGTCCTTTTGTACACCAGTCTCCAACATCTACTCTCTAAACAGTTCTTCTCCACCCCAGTCTTCAACCTCTGCTCTTTTTAACAGTCTTTCTGTACTGCAGTCTCCAACCACTGATCTCTGTGAGGGTCCTTCTGCACACGTGTCTCCAAGCTCTGCTTTCTGTATCAGTCCTTCTGTACCCGAGTCTCCAACCTTTGTTCTGTGTAACTGTCCTTCTGCACCTTAGTATCAAACCTCTGCTCTCTGCTACAGTCCTTCTGCACCCCAGTCTCCAAACTCTGCTCTCTGTAACAGTCCTTCTGCACCTCAGTCTCCTCCTTCTACTCTCTGTAACAGTGTTACTGCACCCAAGTCTCCAACCTCTGCTCTCTGTAACAGTCCTTCTGCACACGAGTCTCCAATCTCTGCTCTCTGCAATGATCCTTCTTCACCCCAGTGTTCAAAATCTGCTCTCTGTAAGTTTTTCTGCACCACAGTCTTTAACCTCTGCTCTCTGCAACAGTCCTTCTGCACCCCAGTCTCCAACCTCTTCTCTCTGCAACACTTCTTCTACACCAGAGTCTCAAAACTCTGCTTCCTGTAAGATCCTTCTGCACACCTGTATCCAACCTCTGATCTATGTAACGGTCCGTATTAATCCCCGTTTACAAACTCTGCTTTCTGTATCAGTACTTCTGCACCACAGGCTTCAACCTCTGCTCTCTGCAACAGTCCTTCTGCACGCCAGTATAAAACTCTGCACTCTGCAACATTCCTTCTGTTCCCCAGTCTCCAACCTCTGCTCTCTGTATCAGTCCTTCTGCACCCAAGTCTCCAAACTCTACTCTCTTTAACAGTCCTTCTGCACCTCATTCTCTAACCTATGCTCTCTGTAACAATCCTTTTGCACATCAGTCTCCAACCTCTTCTCTCAGTAACGGTCCTTATGCACCCCAGTTTCCAAGTTCTGTTCTCTGCAAAAGTCCTTCTGCACCGCAGTCTGCAACATCTGCTCTCTGTAAGGGTCCTTCTGCACACGAGTCTCCAAGCTCTGCTTTCTATCTTAGTCTTTCTGCACCCGAGTCTCCAACCTTTATTCTGTGTAACTGTCCTTCTGCACCTTAGTCTCCAAACTCTGCTCTCTGCTACAGTCCTTCTTCACCCCATTCTTCAACCTCTACTCTCTGCAACAGTCATTCTATACCCAAGTCTAAAACCTCTGCTCTCTGCAACAGTCCTTCTGCACCCCAGTCTCCAACATCTTCTCTCTTTATCAATCATTCTGCCCCTGAGTCTCCAAGCTCTGCTCTCTGCAACAGTCCTTCTGCACCTCGGGCTCCAAACTCTACTCTCTGCAACAGTGCTTCTGCATCTCAGTCTCAAACCTCTGATCTCTGTAAGACCCTTCTAAAACCCAGTCTGCAAACTCGGCTCTCTGTAACAATAATTCTGCACCTCAGTTTCCAAACTCTGCTCTCTACAAAGGTGCTTCTGCACCCCAGTCTCCAACCTCTGTTCTCTGCAACAGTCCTTCTGCACCCCATTCTCCAACCTCTGCACTCTGTAGCAGTCCTTCTGTACCGGAGTCTCCAACCTCTGCTCTCTTTACCCGTCCTTCTCATCCCCAGTCTCCAACATCTGCTTTCTCAATAAGTCCTTCTGAACCCACACTCCAACCTCTGCTCTCTTTAACAGTCTTTCTGCACCTCAGTCTCTAACCTCTGCTTTCTGTAACAGTCCTCCTGCACCCCAGTCTTCAATTTCTGCTCTTTGCAACATTCATTTTGTGCTAGGAGCCACTGCAAAAGTATTACATTCATATGGAAATTGGGCTCCTACTGTTCACTTAGGCCCATTTGGGGACTCAAGTTACAAGACTCCCGGAGAGTTCCCATTGGTTGGGGAAGGATGGTAGGAGGGTGTTCCGGGGGAAGTGGAGCCCCCCCCCGTGTCCGGTAGGGACACACATGTGTGTGGACCGGCTTGTTAGGGGGACGCACAGGGCCTCTCACAAAATAAAACTTTGTTTCAGTTCCATCTGGCTTGTGTTTTTGTGCTCAGCCGGGTTGCAGGATCCAAGCCAGCATGCACTGACAGCAACCCTCTAAAGAGCCCAGCAGGAAGGCAGCAGGTGAAAACAGCAGCGGGTAGGAGCGGAGCCAAGGCTCACGCGGCCCCCGCCGTCCAGCCTGCAGCAATTTTGCACCCCAGTCTTCTACCTGTGCTCTCTGTAAAAGTCCTTTAGCACATCAGTCTCCAACCACTTCTCTCAGCAACGGTCCTTATGCACCCCAGTCTCCAACTTCTGTTCTCTGCAACTGTCCTTCTGCACCCCAGTCTCCAACCTCTGCTCTCTTAAACAGTCTTTCTGCACCTCAGTCTCCATAATTCGCTCGCTGTAAGATTCCTCTGCACACCATTCTCCCAACTCTGTCCTCTGTATCAGTCCTTCTGCACACCAGTCTCCAATCTCTGCTCTCTGCAACAGTTCTTCTGAACCTCAGTCTCCAAACGCTGCTCTCTGTATGATGCTTCTGCACCCCAGTCTACAACCTCTTCTCTCTGTAACAGTCCTTCTACACCCTTGTCTCTATGATCTGGTCTGCAACAGTCCTTCTGCACCCCACTCTCCAACCTATGCTCTCTGTAAGATAGTTTTGCACACCTGTCTTCAACCTCTGCTCTCTATAACAGTCCTTCTGTACTGCAGTCTCCAACCTCTGCTCTCTGTAATGGTCCCTACACACCCGAGTCTCCAAACTCTGTGTTATGTATCAGTCATTCTGCACCCTGTCTTCGACCTCTGCTCTCTGTAACAGTCCTTCTGCACCTCAAACTCCAACCTCTGTTCTCTGCAAAAGTCCTTCTGCGCCCCAATCTCCAACCTCTGCTCTCTGCAACAGTCGTTCTGCACCTAAGTGTGCAAACTCTGCTCTCTGTAAGATCCTTTTGAAACCAAGTCTTCAACCTCTGCTTTCTGAAATGGTCCTTCTGCACCGAAGTCTCCAAACTCTGATCTCTACAACAGTTATTCTGCTCCCCAGTCTAAAACCTCTGCTCTCTGTAACAGTTCTTCTGTACCGCAGTCTCCAACCGCTGTTCTCTTTAAGGGTCCTTCTGCACCACATTCTCCAACCTCTGCTTTCTGTATCAGTCCTTCTGCACTACATTCTCGAAACTCTGCTGTCTGTATCAGTCCTTCTGCACTTCAGTCTCCAACCTCTGCTGTCTGCAATAGTCCATATGCACCCCAGTCTCCAAATACTGCTCTCTGCAACATTCCTTCTGCACCCCAGTCTCCAATATCTGCTCTCTGCAACCGTCCTTCTCCAACCCAATCTCCATCCTCTGATCCCTGCAACAGTCCTTCTGCACCCCAGTATCCAACCTCTGTTCTCTGGAACAGTCCTTCTACACACTAGTCTTCATAATCTGCTCTGCAACAGTCCTTTTACACCCCAGTCTCCAATGTCTGCTCTCTGTAACAGTCCTCCTGCACCCCGCTTTCCAACCTCTGCTCTCTGGAACGATCTCTCTGCACCTCAGTCTCCCATCTCTGCTCGCTGCAACAGTCCTTGTCCACCCCAATCTTTAACATCTGCTCTCTGAAACAGTTGTTCTGTACCTCAGTCTGAAAACTCTGCTCTCTGCAATTATCCTTCTGCACCTGAATCTCCAAACTCTTCTCTCTGTAACAGTCCTTCTGTACCTCAGTCTTTAACTTCTGCTCTGTATCAGTCCTGCACCCCTGTCTCTCACATCTGTTCTCTGTAACTGTCCTTCTTCACCTCAGTCTTTAAACTCTGCTCTGTGTAAGACTCCTTCTGCATCTGAGTCTGGAAACTCTGCTGACTGCAACGATCCTTCTGTACCCCAGTCTCCAACCTCTATTCTCAGCAACGATTCTTTTGAAACTCAGTCTCCAACCTCTACTCTCTGTAACAGTCCTTCTGCACCTCAGTCTCCAACATCTGCTCTCTTTAAAATCATTCTGCAACCAAGTCTCCAAACTCTGCCATCAGTAACAGTCCTTCTGGAGCCCTTCTCCAATCTCTGCTCTCCATAACAGGCCTTCTAAACTGCAGTCTACAACCTCTGCTCTCTTTAACAGTCCTGCTGCACCTCGGTCTACAAATTCTGCTCTCTGTAAGATCCTTCTGCAACCTTGTCTAAAAACTCTGCTCTCTGTAACAGGCCTACTGCACCTCAGTCTCCAACCTTTGTTCTTTGCAACACTCCTTCTGCACCCCTGTTTCCAACCTCTGCTTTCTGTATCAGTCCTTCTTCTCCACAGTCTACATACTCTGCTCTCTGTAACAGTCCTTCTGCACCTCATATCCAACTCTGCTCTCTGCAACAGTCCTTATGCACCCCAGTCTCCAACTGCTGCAGGCTGCAACTTTCCTTCTGCACCCTCTCTGCAACGTGTGCTCTGTGTAACAGTCCATCTGCAGCCAAGTCTCCACTTCTGCTCTCTGCAACGATCTTTCTGTACCTCAGTCTTAAACCTCTGCTGTCTGCAACAATCCTTCTGTACCCCAGTCTCCAACCGCTTTCTCTGTAACAGTCCTTCTGCACCTCAGTCTCCAACCTCTGCTCTCTGAAAAATCCTTCTGCACCCCAGTTTCCAAAATCTGCTCTCTGTAATATTCCTTCTCCACGAAAGTCTCGAATCTCTGCTTTCTGCAACGGTCCTGCTGCACCCCAGTCTCAAACCTCTGTACTCTGCAACAGTCCGTCTGCTCCCAAGTCTCCAAACTCTCCTCTTTATAACAGTCCTTCTGCACCCCAGTCTCCAACCTCTGCTCTCTTCAACAGTCTTACTGCATCTCAGTCTCCAAACATCGCTCGCTGTAAGATGCTTCTACACCCCTGTCTCCCAACTCTGCCCTCTGTATCAGTCCTTCTGGACTTCAGTCTCCAATATCTGCTCTCTGCAACAGTCCTTCTGCACCTCAGTCTCCAAACTCTGCTTTCTGTATGATGCTCCTGCACCCCAGTCTACAATCTCTGCTCTCTGGAACAGTCCTTCTACACCCTAGTCTCCATAATCTGCTCTGAAACAGTCCTTCTGCACCCCACTCTCCAATGTCTGCTCTCTGTAACAGTTTCTCTGCACCTCAGTCTCCAATCTCTGCTCTCTGTAAAAGGCCTTCTGCACCCCGCTTTCTAACCTCTGCTCTCTGCAACGATTTCTCTGCTCCCCAGTCTCCAATCTCTGCTCGCTGCAACAGTCTTTGTGCACCCCAATCTCCAACATTTGATCTCTGCAACAGTTTTTCTGTATTTCAGTCTGAAAACTCTGCTCTCTGCAATTATCCTTCTGCACCCGAGTCTCCAACCTCTGCTCTATGTAACAGTCCTTCTGTACCTCAGTCTCCAACTTCTGCTCTGTATCAGTCCTGCACCCCTGTCTCCCACATCTGCTCTCTTTAACTGTCCTTCTTCACCTCAGTCTTCAACCTCTGCTCTGTGTAAGAGTCCTTCTGCATCTCAGTCAGAAAACTCTGCCGACTGCAACGATCTTTCTGTACCCCGGTCTCCAACCTCTGTTCTCTGCAACGATCCTTCTGAAACTCAGGCTCCAACATCTACTCTCTGCAATGACACTTCTGCACCTCAATCTCCAACCTCCTGTCTCGAAAGATCTTTCTGCACCCCAGTTTCCAAAATCTGCTCTCTGTAATATTCCTTCTCCAAGCCAGTCTCCAACCTCTTCTTTCTGCAACGGTTTTGCTTCACCCCAGTCTCCAACCTATGTACTCCGCAACAGTCCTTCTTCTCCCCAGTCTCCAAACTCTGCTCTCTGTAATAGTAATTCTGTATCACAGTCTGCAAACTCTGCTCTCTGTAAAGGTCCTTTTGCACGCCAGTCTCCAACCTCTGCTTTCATTATCTGTCCATCTGAAACTCAGTCTCCAACCTCTGCTCTCTGCAAAAGTCTTTCTGTACCCCATTCTCCAACTTCTGCTCTCTGCAACAGTGCTTCTGAACAACAGTCTCCAACATCTGCTCTCTGAAAAAGTCCTTGTGTACCCTAGTCTCCAATCTCAGTTTTCTGCAACCGTCCTTCTGTACTGCAGTCTCCAACATCTGCTCTCTGCAACAGTCCTTCTGCACCTCAGTCTCAAACCCCTGCTCTCTGTAAGATCCTTTTAAACACAGTCTAAAAAACTCTGCTCTCTGTAAAAGTTCTTCTGCACTCCAGTCACCAAACTCTTCTCTCTGCAACAATTCTTCTCCATCTCAGTCTTTACCCTCTGCTCTCTGCAACAGTTCTTCTGCACCCCAGTATCTAAACTCTGCTCTCTTTAACAGTCCGTTTGCAACCTAGTGTCCAACATCTGCTCTCTGTAAGAGTTTTTCTGCACCCCAGTCTCCACCCTCTGCTTTCTGTATCAGTCTTTTTGCACCCCAGTCTTCAAACTCTGATCTCTGCAACAGTCTTTCTGCACCCTAGTTAGCAACATCTGATCTCTGCAACAATCACTCGGCACCCCAGCCTCCAACCACTGCTCTCTGTAAAAGACATTCTGTACTGCAGTCCAACATTTGCTCTCTGTAACTTTCTTTCTTCACAACAAACTTCAATCTCTGCTTTCTGTATCAGTCTTTCTGCACCCCAGTCTCTTCTCTGTAAGATCCTACTGCACCCCAGTATCCAAACTCTGCTCTCTGTATGATGCATTTTCTACCCGAGTCTCCAACCTATGCTTTCTGCAATGGTCGAGCTGAACCCCAGTCTCAAACCTCTGTCTTCTGCAACAGTTTTTCTGCTCCCCAGTCTCCAGCCGCTGCTCTCTGTAACAGTCCTTCTGTACCAGAGTCTCAAAACTCTGCTCTCTGTAAGATTCTTCTGAAAACCAGTCTCCAAACTCTGCTTTCTGTAAAAGTACTTCTGAACCCAGACTCCAAACTTTGCTCCCAGTAACAGTCTTACGGCACCCCCAGTCTCCACCCTCTGCTCTCTGTAACGATTCTTCTGCACCCAAGTCTCCAACGTCTGCTCTCTGCAACAATCCTTCTTCACCCCAGTCTCCAAACTTTTTTTCACTGGAAGCTTCTTCTGCACCCCAGTTTTCAAACTCTTCTCTCGGTAACATTCCTTCTCCACCACAGTCTCTAACGTCTACTCTCTGCAATGGTCCCTATGCACCCCAGTCTCCAACCTTGTTCTCTTCAACAGTTCCTCTGTACCATAGTCTTCAAACTCTGTTCTCTGTAAGGTTCCTTCTGCACCCCATTCTCAAAACTTTGCTCTCTGTAAAAGTCCTTCTGCACATCACTCTGCAACCTCTGCTCTCTGCAACAGTCCTTCTACACCCCAGTCTTCAAAATCTGCTTTCTGCAACAGTCCTTTTTCACCCCAGTCTCCAACTTCTGCTCTGTGTTACCGTCCTTCTGTACTTCAGTCTCCAACCTCTGCTCTCTTTAATGGTCTTTCTGCACCCAAGTCTCCAAACTCTGCTTTCTATATCAGTCCTTCTGCACCCCGGTCTCTAAACTCTGCTCTCTGTAACAATCCTTCTGCACCTCAGACTCCAACCTCTGCTCTCTGCAACAGTTCTACTGTGCCCCAAACTCCAACTTCTGCTCTCTGCATCAGTCCTTCTGCACCTCAGTGTCCAAACTCTGCTCTATGTATGATCGTTCTGAAACCCAGTCTCCAACCTCTGCTATCTGCAATGGTTCTTCTGCACCCCACTCTCCAAACTCTGTTCTCCACAACAGTTATTCTGCACCCCAGTCTCCAACCTTTGCTCCCTGTAACAGTTCTTCTGTACCACAGTATCCAAACTCTGTTCTCTGTAAGGGTCCTTCTGCACCTCACACTGCAACCTCTGCTCTCTGCAACAGTCCTCCTGCACCCCAGTCTTCAACCTCTGCTCGCTGCAACAGTCCTTCTGCAGCCCAGTCTCCGAAATCTGCTCTCTGCAATATTTCTTTTCCACCCCAATCTCTAACCTCTGCTCTCTGTAACCGTCCTTCTGTACTGGTGTCTTCAACCTCTTATCACTGTAACGGTCCTTCTGCATCCCAGTCTCCAAAGCCTGCTTTCTGTATCAGTCTTTCTGCACCCCGGTCTCTATACTCTGCTCTCTGTAACAGTCTTTCTGCACCTCAGACTCCAACCTCTGCTCTCTGCAAAAGTCCTACTGCGCCCCAATCTCCAACCTCTGCTCTCTGCATCAATCCTTCTGCACCTCAGTGTTCAAACTCTCCTCTTTGTATGTTACTTCTGAAATCCAGTCTCAAACCTCTGCTATATGCAATGGTCCTTCTGCACCCCAGTCTCCAACCTCTGTTCTCTACAAAAGTTATTCTGCACCCCAGTCTCTAAACTCTGCTCTGTGTAACAGTCCTTCTGTACCACAGTCTCCAACCTCTGTTCTCTGTAAGGGTCCATCTGCACCCCAGTCTCCAACCTCTGCTTTCAGTATCAGTCCTTCAGCACCACATTCTCCAAACTCTGCTCTCTGTAACAGTCTTTCTGCAACTCAGTCTGCAACCTCTGCTCTCTGCAATAGTCTTTCTGCATCCCAGTCTACAATCTCTGTTCTCTTCAACAGTCCTTCTGCACCCCAGTCTCTAACATCTGCTCTCTGCAACAGTCCTTCTGCACCCTGTCACCAAGCGCTGCTTTCTCTATCATTCCCTCTGCACCCTAGTCTCCAACCTCTGCTCTCTATAACAGTTCTTCTGCACCTCAGTCTCTATAACAGTCATTCTGCACCTCAGTCTTGAACCTCAGGCTCTCTTAAACAGTCCTTCTGCACATCAGTCTTAAAACTCTGCTCTCAGCAATGATCCTAATGCACCTCAGTCTCCAACCTCTGCTCTCTGTAACAGTCCTTCTGTACCTCAGTCTCCAAACTCTGCTCTTTGTAAGATCATTTTGCAACCCAGTCTTTAAACTCTGCTCTCTGTAACTGTCTTTCTGTACCACAGTCTTTAAGCACTGCTCTCTGTAATGGGACTTCTGCACCTCAATCTCCAAACTCTGCTCTCTGCAAGGGTCCTTCTGCACCTGTATCCAAACTCTTCTCTCTGTAACAGTGCTTCTGAACCTCAGTCTCCAACCTCTGCTCTCTGTAACATCCTCCTGCAACCCAGTATTAAAACTCTGCTCTCTGTAACAGTCCTTCTGCACACCAGTCTCCAAAATCTGCTCTCTGTAACAGGCCTTCTGCACCCCAGTCTCCAACCTCTGTTATCTGTATCAGTCCTTCTTCATTCCAGTCTCCAACCTCTGCTGTCTGCAACGATCCTACTGCACCCCAGTCTCCAACCTATGCTCGCTGTAAGATCCTCTGCAAACCTGTCTTCAACCTCTGCTCTCTGTAACACTCGTCTTTACCACAGTCTCCAAATTCTGCTCTCTGTAAGGGTCCTTCTGCACCTCATTCTCAGACTTCTCCTCTCTGCAACACTCCTTCTGCACCCCAGTCTCCTAACTTTGCTCTCTTCAACAGTTTTTCTGCACCTCAGTCTTTAACCTGTGCTCTCTGTTAAAGTCCTTTTGCACGCCAGTCTCCAACCTGTGCTCTCAGTAAGAGTCCTTCTGCACCACAGTCTCTAGCCTATGCTCTCTCTAATCATCCTTCTGAACCCAAGTCTCCAAATTCTGCTCTCTGCAACGATCCTTCTGCACCACAGTCTCCAAAGTCTGCTCTCTGTAACAGTTCTTCTGCACCCCAGTCTTAAAACTCTGCTTTCTGTAACCATCATCTGCATCTCAGTCTCCATCCTCTGCTCTATGCAACAGTTCTTCTTCACCCAAGTCTCCAACATCTGCTCTCTGAAAAAGTCCTTCTAAACCCTAGTCTCCAACCTCTGCTCTGTGTAACAGTCCTTGTACAGCCCAGTCTCCATACTCTGCTCGCCCCAAGGATCCTTCTGCACCCCAGTCTCCATCCTCTTCTCTTTACAACTGTCCTTTTGCACCCCAGTGTCCAGCACCTGCTCTCTGCAACAGTCCTTCTCCACCCCAGTCTTCAACCTCTGCTCTCTGTAACAGTCCTTCTGGACCCCAATATCCAAAATCTACTCTCTGTAACAGTCCTTCTACACCCCAGTCTAAAAGCTCTGCTCTCTGCAAAAGTTTTTCGTACTCCAGTCGCCAACCTCTTTCTCTGTAACTATTCTTCTGCACCTGAGTCTCCAAACTCTGCTCTCTGTAACATTCCTTCTGGTCCCCAGTCTCCAAACTCTGCTCTCTTTAACAGTCCTTCTGTACCACAGTCTCCAAACTCTGCTCTCTGTAACAGTTCTTCTGCACCACAGTCTCCAACTTCTGCACTCTGCAACAGTCCATCTGCACCCCAGTCTCCAACCTCTGCTCTCGGCAACGATCTTTCTGCACCCCAGTCTCCAAGCTTTGCTTCCTGAAACAGTTATTGTGCAACCCAGTCTCCAACATCTGCTCTCTGCAACAGTTCTTCTGTACCTCAGTCTGAAAAATCTGCTCTCTGCAACAATCCCTCTGCACCCCAGTATCCAACCTCTGCTCTCTGTAACAGTCTTTCTGTACCTCTGTCTCCTACCTCTGCTCTCTGTAAGACCCTCCTGAAAACAAGTCTGCAAACTCTGCTCTCTGTAAGAGTCCTTCTGCACCCCAGTATCCAAACTCTGCTCTCTGTAACAAGCCTCTGCAACCCAGTCTCCAACATCTGCTCTCTCTAAGAGGCCTTCTGCACCCCAGTCTCCAACCTCTACTCTCTGCAACGATCCATCTGCACCCCGGTCTCCTACCTCTGCTCTCTAAAACAGTCCTTCTGCACCCCAGTCGCCTAACTCTGCTCTCTGTAAGATCCTTCTGCACACCAGTCTCCAAACCCTGCTCGCTGTAACAGTCCTTCTGGAACCTAGTCTCCAAACTCTGCTCTCTGAAACGGTCCTTCTGCACCCCAGTATCCAACCTCTGTTTTCTGCAACAGTCCTTCTACACCCCAGTCTCCAATCTCTGCTCTCTGTAACAGTCTTTCTGCACCCCAGTATCCAACCTCTGCTCTCTGTAACAGTACTTGTGAACCCCAGTCTCCAACCTCTGCTCTCTGCAACATTCCTTCTGCACCCAATATCAAACATATGCTCTCTGTAAAAGTCTGTCTGCACCCCGGTCTCTAACCTCTGCTCTCTGTAATAATCCTTATGCACCCCAGTCTCAAACATCCGCTCTCTGTAACAGTCCTCCTTTCCCGCAGTCTCCAAACTCTTTTCTCTGTAAGATCCTTCTGAAACCCAGTCTCCAACCTCTGCTATCTGTAATTGTCTTCTTCACCCCAGTCTTTAACCTCTGCTCTCTGCAACAGTCCTTCTGCACCTCAGTATCCAAACTCTGCTTTCTGCATCAGTCCTTCTGCATCCAAGTCTCCAACCAATGCTCTCTGCAACATTCCTTCTGCACCCCAGACTCCAAACTGTGCTCTCTGTAAAAGTCTTTCTGCACCCCAGTCTTCAAACTCTGCTCACTGTAACGATCCTTCTGCACCCCAGTCTCGAACCTCTGCTCTCTGCAACCACCCTTCTGCACCTCAGTCTCAAACCTCTGCTCGCTGCAATGATCCTTCTGCAGCCCAGTCTCAAACATCCTCTCGCTGCAACAGTCCTTGTGAACCCCAGTCTCCAACATCTGCTTTTTGCAACAGTTCTTCTGTACCTCATTCTGAAAACTCCGCTCTCTGTAATACTCCATTTGCAACCCAGTCTCCAACCTCTGCTCTCTGTAACAGTCCTTCTGTACCTCAATCTCCAATCACTGCTCTATTCAACAGTCCTTCTACACCCCAGTCTCTATACTCTGATCGCCCCAACTATCCTTCTGCACCCCAGTCTCCAAACTCTTTTCTCTACTCAGTTTTTCTGCACCACAGTCTCAAACCTCTCCTCTCTGTAACAGTCCTTCTGTACCACAGTCTCCAACCTCTGTTCTCTGAAAGGGTTCTTATGCACTCCAGTATCCAACCTCTGCTTTCTGTATGAGTCGTTTTGAGCCACAGTCTCCAAACTCTGCCCTCTGTAAATGTCCTTCTGCAACTCAGTCTCCAAACTCTGCTCTTTGCAACAGTCCTTCTGCACTCTAGTCTCCAAACTTTGCTCTCTGCAACAGTCCGTTTGCACCCCAGTCTCCAACATCTGCTCTCTGCAACAGTCATTCTCCACCCTACTCTCCTAACTTTGCTCTCTGTAACAGTCCTTCTATACTGCATTCTCAAACCTTTACTCTCTATAAGGGTATTTCTGCACCCGAGTCTCCAACCTCTGCTTTCTGTGTCAGTCCTTCTGCACCAGAGTCTCCAACCTCTGCTCTGTGTAACTGTCCTGCACTTTAATCTACAACCTCTGCTCTCAGCTACAGTCCTTCTGGACCCCAATCTCCAACCTCTACTCTATGCAACAATCCTTCTACATCGCAGTCTAAAACCTCTGCTCTCTGCAACAATCTTTCTGAACCCCAGTGTCCAAACTCTGATCTCTGTAACAATCCTTATGCACCTCAGTCTCCAACCTCTGCTCTCTGCAACGGTCCTTCTACACCTCAGTCTCCAACCTCTACTCTCTGAAACAGTGCTTCTGTGCCTCAGACTCCATCCTCTGATCTCTTTAAGATCCTTCTGCAACCGAGTCTCCAATCTCTGCTCTCTGTAGCAGTCCTTCATAACCCCAGTCTCCAAATTCTGCTCTCTGTAACAGGCCTTCTGCACCCCAGTCTCCAAACTCTGCTCTCTGTATCAGTCCATCTGCACCCCAGTCTCCAACGTCTGCTCTCTGCAATGAGCCTTCTGCACCCTAGTCTCTAACCTCTGCTCTCTGCAACAGTCTTTGTGCAACCCAGTCTACAACATCTGCTCTCTGCAACAGTTCTTCTGTACCTCAGTCTGAAAACTCTGCTCTCTGCAATAATCCTTCTGCACCCCAGTCTCCAACCTCTGCACTCTGTAACAGTCCTTCTGCACCTCAGTCTCCTACCTCTGCTTTCAGCAGCAGTCCTTCTGCACCCTAGTCTCCAACATCTGCTCGCTGCAACATTTTTTCTGCTCCCCAGTATCAAACCTGTTCTCTGTGTAAAAGTCCGTCTGCATCCCAGTCTCCAACCTCTTCTCTTTGTAACGATCCTTCTGCACCTCAGTCTCGAACCTCCACTCTATGTAACAGTCCTTCTGCACCTCAGTCTCCAAACTCTTTTCGAAGTGATATCTTTATGAAACTCAGTCTCTAAAGTCTTCCCTCTGAAATAGTCCTTCTGAACCCAAGTCTTTAATCTGCTCTCTGCAATAGTCCTTCTGCACCTCAGTCTGCAAACTCTGCTTTCTGCAACAGTCCTTCTGCACCCAAGTCTCCAACCTCTGCTCTCCGCAACATTCCTTCTGCACCCCAATCTCCAACCTGTGCTCCCTGTAAAAGTCCTTCTGCACCCCAGTCTGAAACCTCTGCTCGCTGCAAAAGTCCTTGTGAACCTTAGTCTCCAACATCTGCTTCCTGAAACAGTTGTTCTGTACCTCAGTCTGAAAACTCTGCTCTCTGCCATAATCCATCTGCACCCCTGTGTCAAACCTCTGCTCTCTGTAACAGTCCTTCTGTACCTCAGTCTCAAATCTCTGCTCTATGCAACAGTCCTTCTGCACACAAGTCTCCAACATCTGGTCTCTTAAGCAGTCGTTTAGCAACTCAGTCTCCAACCTCTGTTCTCTGCAACAGTCCTTCTACACCCTAGTCTTCATACTCTGCTTGCCCCAATGATCCTTCTTCAACCCAGTCTCCAACCTCTGTTCTCTACATAAGTTCTTTTGCACCCCAGTCTCAAACCTCTGCTCTCTGTAACAGTCCTCTGTACCACCTTCTCCAACCTCTGTTCTCTGTAAGGGTCCATATGCACCCAAGTATCCAACCTCTGCTTTCTGTATAAATCGTTTTGCACCACCGTCACCAAACTCTTCCCTATCTAAAGTCATTCTGCAACTCAGTCTGCAACCTCTGCTCTCTGCAACAGTCCTTCTGCAACCCAGTCTCCATACTCTGCTCTCTGCAACAGTCTTTTTGCACCCCAGTCTCCAAAATTTGCTCTCTGCAGCAGTTCTTCTCCACCCCAGTCTCCAACCTTTACTCTCTATAACAGTCCTTTTGTACTGCATTCTCCAACCTCTGCTCTCTATAAGGGTACTTCTACACCCGAGTCTCCAACTTCTGCTTTCTGTATCAGTCCATCTGCACCCCATTCTCCAACCTGTGCTCTTTGTAACTGTCCCTCTGCACATTACTCTCAAACCTCTGCTCTCTGTTACAGTCCTTTAGACCCCAGTCTCAAAACTCTGCTCTCTGTAACAATCCTCTCCACCTCAGTCTCCAACCACTGGTCTCTGCAACGATCCTTCTGCACCTGAGTCTCCAACCTTTACTCTCTGTAACTGTGCTTGTAGACCTCAGTCTCCAAACTCTGCTCTATTTAAGATCCTTCTGCAACCCAGTCTCCAAACTCTACTCTCTGTGACAGTTCTTCTGCACCTCACTCTCCAAACTCTGCTCTCTTTAAAAGACCTTCTGAACCCCAGTCTCCAACCTCTGCTCTCTGTATCAGACCTTCTGCACCCCAGTCTCCATTTTCTGCTCTCTGCAACGATCACTCTGCACACCAGTCTCCAAACTCTGCTCGCTGCAGCAGTCCTTGTACACTCCATTCTCCAACATCTGCTCTCTGCAACAGTTCTTCTATACCTCAGTCTGAAAACTCTGCTCTCTGCAATAATCCTTCTGCACCCGAGTCTCCAACATCTGCTCTCTGAAACAGTCCTTCTGTACCTCAGTCTTCAACTTCTGCTCTGTATCAGTCCTGCACCCCTGTCTCCCATATCTACTCTCTGTATCAGTCCTGCACCCTGTCTCCCATATCTGCTCTCTGTATCAGTCCTTCTTCACCTCAGTCTTCAACCTCTGCTCTGTGTAACAATCCTTCTGCACCCCAGTGTCCAAACTCTGCTCTCTGCAACGATCTTTCTGCATCCAAGTCTCCAACATCTTCTCTCTGTAACAGTCCTTCTGCACCCAAGTCTCCAACATTTGATTTTTGCAATAGTCCTTCTACACATGAGTCTGGAAACTCTGCTGTCTCCAACGATCCTTCTGCACCCCAGTCTCAAAACTCTGCTCTCTGTAACAGGCCTTCTGCACCCCAGTCTCCAAACTCTGCTCTCTTGATCAGTTCTTCTGCACCTCAGTCTAAAAACCTCTGCTCTTTGTTACTGTCCGTCTGCATCACAGTCTCCTACATCTGCACTCTGCAACAGTCCTTCAGCAGCCCAGATTCCAACTTCTGGTTTCTGCAACAGTCCTTCTACACCCCAGTCTCCAACCTCTGGTATCTTCAACAGTCGTTCTGAACCCCAGTCTCCAAACTCTGCTCTCTGTAACAATCCATCTGCACCCCAGTCTCCAACCTCTTCTCTCTGTAACAGTCCTGCTGCACCTCGGTCTACAATCTCTGCTCTCTGTAACATCCTTCAGCAACCTTTCTAAAAACTCTGCTCTCTGAAACAGTCCTTCTGTACCTCAGTATCCAAACTCTGTTCTTTGCAACACTCTTTCTGCACCCCAGTCGCCAAACTCTACTCTCTTTAACAGTTCTTATATACCGCAGTCTCCAAACACTTCTCTCTGTAACGGTCCTTCTGCACCCAAGTCTCCAACCTCTGTTTTCTGTATCAGTCCTTCTGCATGCCAGTCTACAACCTCTGCTCTCTGTAACAGTCTCTCTGCACCTCATATCCAAACTCTGCTATCTGCAACAGTCCTTATGCACCCCAGTCTACAACCTCTGGTGTCTGCAAAATTCCTTCTGCACCCCAGTCTGCAACATGTACTCTGTGTAACAGTGCTTCTGCATCCCAACTCCAACTTTGCTCTCTGCAATGATCCTTCTGTACCTCAGTCTTAAACCTCTGCTCTCTGCAACAGTCTCCAAACTCTATTCTCTGTAACAGTCTTTCTCCACCTCTGTCTTCAACCTCTGCTCTCTGAAGGAGTACTTCTGCACCCAAGTCTCCAACACCTGCTCTCTAAACAGTCCTTCTGCACCCCAGTCTCCAACATCTGCTCTCTGCAACAATCCCTCTGCACCTCAGTGTCCAAACTCTGCTCTCTGCAACGATCCTTCTGAACCCCAGTCTCCAATGTCTGCTCTCTGAAAGATCCTTCTGACCCCAGTTTTTAAACTCTGCTCTCTATAATATTCCTTCTCCACGCCAGTCTCCAAACTCTGCTTTCTGCAACGATCGTACTGCACCTCAGTTTCCAACCTCTGTACTCTGTAACACTCCTTCTGCTCCCCAGTCTCTAAACTCTGCTCTCTGTAAAGGTCCTTTTGCAAGCCAGTCTCCAACCTCTGCTTTCTTTGTCCGTCCTTCTGTGCCTCAGTCTCCAACATCTGCTCTCTACAAAAGTCCTTCTGCATCGCATTCTCCATCTTCTGCTCCCTGCTACAGTCTTTCTGAACAACAGTTTCCAACATGTGCTCTCTGAAAAAGTTTTTGGGTACCCTAGTCTCCAACTTCTTCTCTCTACAACAGTCTTTCTGTACTGCAGTCTCCAACTTCTGCTCTCTGCAACGAAACTTCTACACCCCAGTCTCCAACATCTGCTCTCTGCAAAAGTACTTCTGCACCTCAATCTGAAATTTTTTCTCTCTGCAACAATCCTTTTGCACCCCAGACTTCAACATCTGCTCTCTGTAACAGTCTTTCTACACCCTCAGTTCTGCTCCTCAGTTTCCAAACTCTGCTCAATGTAACATCCTTCTGCAACACAGTCTCCAAAATTTGCTGTCCTTAACAGTCCTTCTGCACCTCAGTCTCCAACCTCTGCTCTCTATAACAGTCGATCTAAAACTCAGTCTGAAATCTCTTCTCTCTTCAGGATCCATCTGAATCCCAGTCTCCAGACACTGCTCTCTGTAACAGTCCTCCTGCACCTAAGTCTCCAAACTCTGGTGTTTTTATGATTCTTCTGCCACTCAGTCCCTAACTCTGCTCTCTATAACAATCCTTCTGCACCTCAGTCTTCAACCTCTTCTCTCTGTAACAGGCCTTTTGCACCCCAGTCTCAAACTTCTTTTCTCTGCAACGATCATTCTACACCTCAGCCTCCAACATCTGCTCTCTGTAAAATCCTTCTGAAACCCAGGCTTCCAACTCTGCCCTCTCTAACAGACCTTCTGCACCCCTTCTTTGAACTCTCCTTTCTGTAACAGGCCTTCTGCACCCCAGTCTCCAAATTCTGTTCTCTATAACAAGCCTTCTGCACCCCAGTCTCCAACGTCTGCTCTCTGCAACAGTGCTTCTGCACCCCAGTCTCCAACCTGTGGTCTCTGCAACAGTCCTTCTGCACCTCAGTCTGAAAATGCTGTTCTGTGCTACAATCCTTTTGCACCTCAGTCTCCAACCTCTACTCTCTGTAACAGTCCTTCTTCACCTGGGTCCCCAACATCTGCTCTCTGTTAGATCCTTCTTCAACCCAGTCTCGAAGCTCTGTGATATGTAGCAGTCCTTCTGAAGCCCTTCTCCAAACTCTGCTCGCCGTTACAGAGGTTCTGCACCCCAGTCTCTAACCTCTGATCTCTTTAACACTCTTTTTGCACCTTAGTCTCCAACCTCTGCTCTCTGCAACGATCATTCTGCACCCTAGTCTCCAACGTCTCCTCTCCTCAACAGTCTTTCTGAACTTCTATCTCCAAATTCTGCTCTCTGCAACAGTCCTTTTCCACCCAAGTCTCCAACCTCTGCTCTCTGCAACAGTCCTTCTGCACCCCAGTCTTCAACTTCTGCTCTGTGTAAAAGTCCTTTTGCACCCCAGTCTCCAACCTCTGCTCTCTGTAACAATTCTTCTGCACCCCAGTCTCCAACCTCTGCTCTCTGTAATATTCCTTCTGCTCCATATACTCCAACCTCTGCTCTCTGTTACAGTCTTTATATACCAAAGTCTCCAAACTCTGCTCTCTATAATGGTCCCTCTGTACCCCAATTTCCAACCTCTGCTTTCTGTAATAGTCCTTTTGCACCTCAGTCTGAAACCTCTGATCTCTACACTATCTTTCTGCACCCCAGTCTCCAAATACTGCTCTCTGTAACATTCGTCCTGCACAACAGTCACCAACCATTGCTCTCTGTAAGATCTTTCTGCAACCCAGTCTCCAAACTCTGCTCTCTGTAGCAGGCCTTATGCACCCCAGTCTCCAAAATCTGCCCTCTGAAACAGTCCTTCCTCACGCCAGTCTGCAACCTCTGCTGTTTGTAACGTCCTTCTGAACCTCAGTCTCACACCTCTGTTTTCTGTATCAGAATTCTTAACCCCAGTCTCAAACGTCTGCTCTGTGTAACAGTCCTTCTACATCTCAGTCTCCAACGTCTGCTCTCTGCAACAGTCCTTCTGCACCCCAGTCTCCAACCTCTGCTTTCTGCAACATTCCTTCTGCACCCCAGTCTCCAACCTGTGCTCTCTGTAACAGTCCTTGTGCACCGCATTCTCACACCTCTTCTCTCTGTAACGATCCTTCTGCAGCCCAGTCTCCACCTCTGCTCTCTTCAAGGATTCTTCTGCAACTCAGTCTCCAACTTCTGCTCTCTTCAAAGATTCTTCCGAACCCGAGTCTCCAAACTCTGCTCTTTGTAACTGTTTTTCTGCACCTAAGTCTCCAACCTCTGCTCTCTGCAAACGTCATTCTGCACGCTTGTCTCCAACCTCTGCTCTCTGCAATGATCCTTATGTACCGCAGTCTCCAACATCTGCTCTCTGCAACTGTCTTTCTGCAACCCAGTCTCCAAAGTCTTCTCTCCTTAATACTCCTTCTGCACCGCAGTCACTAACCTCTGTTCTCTGAAAGGTCGTTCTGCACCCAAGTTTTCACACTCTGCTCTCTGTAACATTCCTTCTTCAACTCAGTCTAAAACCTGTGCTTTCTTTAACGGTCACGCTGCAACCCAGTCTCCAACATCTGTTCTCTGCAACAGTCTTTCTACTCCACAGTCTCAAACCTCTGCTCTCTGTAACAGTCTTTCTGTACCGCAGTCTCCAACCTCTGCTCTCTGTAACGGTCCTTCTGCACCCCAGTCTCAAACCTCTTCTTTCTGTATAAGTTTTTCTGAACAATGGTCTCCAACATCTGCTCTCTGTAACAGTACTTGTGCACCTCTTTCTCAAATCTCTGAACTCTGCAAAATTACCTTTGCACACCATTCTCTAACCACTGCTCTCTGTATAAGTCCTTCTGCACCCAATTCTCTAACCCCTGCTCTATGCAACAGTCCTTCTGTACCACAGTCTCCAACCTCTGCTTTCTATACCGGTCCTTCTGCACCCAGTCTTAACCTCTGCGTTCTGTATCAGTAATTCTGAACCCCAGTCTCAAAACTTTTCTCTCTGAAACATTCTTTCTGCACCTTAGTCTCCAACCTCTGCTCCCTGCAACAATCCTTCTGCACCCAAGTCTCAAACTTCTGCTCTCTGAAACACTTCTTCTGCACCCCAGTCTTTAATATCTACTCACTGAAACAGTCTTTCTGCATCCCATTCTCTAACCTCTGCTCTCTGCAACAGTCCTTCTGTACCCTGGTCTCCAACCTCTGCTCTTTGTAAGAGTCCTTATGTACTGCAGTCTCCAACCTCTGCTGTCTGTAAGGTTCATTCTGGACCCAAGTCTCCAACCTCTTCTTTCTGTATCAGTCCTTCTGCACTCCAGTCTCCAACCTCTGCTCTCTGTAACAGTCCTTCTGCATCTCAGTCTCCAAAATCTGCTCTCTATAACAGTCCTTCTGCACCCCAGTCTCCAAACTGTGCACTCTGCAACAATCTATCTACACTCCAGTCTTCAACCTCTGCTCTGTGTAACAGTCGTTCTGCAACCCAATTTCCAATCTCTGATCTCTGCAAAGATCCTTCTGCAACACAGTCTCCAACATCTGCTCTCTGCAACCGTTCTTCTACACCCAAGTCTCCAACCTCTGCTCTCTGCAATGATCCTTCTGTGCAACAGTCTCCAACCTCTGCTCTCTGCAATAATCCTACTGCACCCCAGTCGCCAACCTCTTCTCTCTGTAACAATCCTTCTGCACCGCAGTCTCCAAACTCTGCTCTACGTAATATTCTTCTGCAACCCAGTGTCCAAACTCTGCTCTTTGTAACAGCTCTTCTGTACCCAGTCTCCAACCTCTGCTCTCTGTAACAGGCCTTCTGCACACCAGTCTCCAAACTCTGCTCTCTGTATCAGTCCTTCTTCACCCCAGTCTCCAAACTCGTCTTTTTTTAACATTCTTTCTGCATCTCATTCTCCTACCACTGCTCTCTGCAACAGATCTTCTGCACACCAGTCTCCAACATCTGCACTCTGAAATAGTTCTTCTCCACTCCAGTCTCCAACCTCTGCTCTCTGTAAACGTCCTCCTGTATTGCAGTCTCCAAACTCTGCTCTTTGTAATGGTCCTTCTGCACCTCAGTTTCCGACCTCTGATTTCTGTATCAGTCCTTCTGCACCCCAGTCTCCAAACTCTGCTATCTGCAACAGTCGTTCTACACCGCAGTCTCCAAATTCTACTCTCTGCAAAAGTCCTTCTGCACCCAAGTCTCCAACACCTGCTCCCTGCAACAGTTTTTCTGCACCCCAGTCTCCAAACTCTGGTCACTTTAACAGTCCTTCTGCATCTCCATCTCCAAATTCTGCTCTCTGCAACAGTCCTTCTGCACCCAAGTCTCCAACCTCTGCTCTCTGCAACAGTACTTCTACACCCCAGTCTTCAACCTCTGCTCTGTGTAACAGTCCTTTTAGACCCCAGTCTCCAAACTCTGCTCTTTGTAACAGTCCTTCTGCACCATATTATCTAACCTCTGCTCTCTGTTACAGTCTTTGTATACCGCAGTCTCCACCCTGTTCTCTCTGTAATCGTCCCTCTGCACCCCAATTTCTAACCTCTGCTTTCTGTACCAATCCTTCTGTACCTCAGTCACCAAACTCTGCTCTCTGTAACCATTCTTCTGCACCTCAGTCTCCAACCTCTGCTCTCTGTAACAGTACATCTGAACCTCAGTCTTAAACCTCTGCTCTCTGCACGATCCTCCTGCACCCCAGTCTCCAACCACTGCTCTATGTAACTGTCGTCCTGCACCGTAGTCACCAACCTCTGCTCTCTGTAAGATCTTTCTGCAACCCAGCCTCAAAACTCTGCTCTCTATAACAGTCCTTCTGCACCTCAGTCTACAACCTCTGCTCTCTGTAACAGTCCTTCTCCAACCTAGTCTCCAACCTCTACTCTCTGCAACATTTCTTCTGCACCCCAGTCACCAACCTGTGCTCTCTGTAACTGTCTTTCTGCACCCCAGTCTCCAACATCTGCTCTCTGTAAGTATCGTTCTCCACCATATTCTCCAACCTCTGCTCTTTTCAACGATCATTCCGCACCTTAGTCTCCAACCTCTTCTCTCTGCAACGATCCTTCTGCACCCCAGTCTTCAACCACTGGTCTCGGTAACAGTCCTTATGCAGCTCAGTCTCCAACCTATGCTCTCTGTAAGATACTTCTACACACCAGTCTACAACATCTGCTCTCTGCAATGATCCTTAAGGACCCCAGTCTGCAACCTCTGCTCCCTGTAACAGTCCTTCTGTACAGCAGTTTCCAAACTCTGCTCTCTGTAACGGGCCTTCTACACCCCAGTCTCCAACCTCCACTTTCTGTATTAGTCTTCCTGCATCCCAATCTCCAACCTCTGTTCTCTGCACCAGTCCTTCTGCACCCCAAACTACAAACTTTGCTCTCTGTAACAGTCATTCTGCACCCCAGTCTCCAAACTCTACTTTCCGTGTCAGTAATTCTGCACCCCAGTCTAAAACCTCTGCTTTATGTAACAGTCCTTCTGCACCTCAGTCCCAAAACTCTGCTCTCCGCAACAGTACTTCTGCACCCCAGTCTAAAAACTCTGCTCTGTGCAAAAGTCCTTCTACACACCAGTCTCCAACATCTGCTCTCTGCAACGATCCTTCTACACAACAGTTTCCAACCTCTGCTCTCTGCTTCAGTCCTTCTGCACCACAGTCTCCGACCTCTGCTCTCTTCAACATTTCTTCTGCACCCCAGTCTCCAACCTGTACTCTGTAACTATCCTACTGCACCCCGGTCTCCAAACTCTGCTCTCTGTAGGGATCCTTCTGCACCTCAGTCTCCAACCTTCGTTCTCTGCAACGATCTTTCTGCACCCAGGTCTCTAACCTCCTTTTTCTGCAACAGTCCTTCTGACCCCAGTGTCCAGCCTCTGCTCTCTATAACATCCTTCTGCACCCCAGTTTCCAAACTCTGCTCTCTGTGACAGTCCTTCTGCACCTTAGTCTCCACCCTCTGCTCTTTGTAACAGTACTTCTGCACCACAGTCTCCAATCTCTGCTCTCTGCAACATTTTTTCTGCACCCCAGTCTCAAAACTCTGCTCTCTGTAACGATCCTTCTGCACCTCAGTCTCCAACCTCTGCTTTCTGTAACGATCCTTCTGCACCTCAGTTTCCAAACTCTGCACTCTCTTACAGTCCTTCTACAACTAGTCTTCAAACCTCTTCTCTGCTCTCTGAAACAGTCTTTCTGAACGCCTGTCTCCAACCTCTGCTCTCAGTAACAGTTCTTCTGCACACCAATCTCCAAACTCTGCTCTCTGTAACACTTATTCTGCACCCCAGTCTCCACCCTCTTCTCTCTTTAAAAGTCTTTCTGCACCTCAGTCTCCAAATTCAGCTCTCTGTAAGATCCTTTTGCAACCCATTCTCCAAACGCTGCTCTCTGTAACAGTCTTCTGCACCCCAGGCTCCAAACAATGCTCTCTGTAACAAGCCTTCTGCACCCAAGTCTTAAACCTCTGCTCTCTGTAACAGGCCTTCTGCACCCCAGTCTCCAAACTGTGCTCTCTGCAATGATCCTTCTGCATCCCAGTCCCCAAACTCTGCTCTCTGTAACAGTGCTTCTGCACCCCATGATCCAACATCTGCTCTCTGAAACAGTCCTTCTGCACCTCAGGCTGAAAACTCGGCTCTCTGCAAAAAAAACATTCTGTACCCGAGTTTCCAAACTTTGCTCTCTGTAACAGTCCTTCTGAACCTAAGTCTACAAAATGCTCTCTGTAACATCCTTCTGCAACCCAGTCACGAAATTGTGCTATTTTTAACGGTCCGTCTGCACCTCAGTCTACAAACTCTGCTCTCTGTAACAGGCCTTCTGCACCCCAGTCTCCAGTCTCTGCTCTGTTACAGGCCTTCTGAACCCAGTCTCCAACCACTTCTCTCCGCAAAGATCTTTCTTAACCTCAGTCTCCAACCTCTGCTCTGTGCAACAGTCCTTCTGCACCCCAGTCTCCAACTTCTGCTCTCTGTAACAATATTTCTGCACCTGAGTCACCAACCTCTGCTCTCTCCAACGGTTCTTCTGCACCCCAGTCTCCACACTCTGTACTCTGCAACAGTCTTTCTGCACCCCAGTCTCCAACCTCTGCTCTCTGCAACAGTCCTTCTGCACCCCAGTCTCCAACCTCTGCTCTCTCCTACAGTATTTCTGCACACCAGTCTCCAACATCTGCTTTCTGTATCAGTCCTTTTGCACCTCAGTATCCAACCTCTGCTCTCTGCAGCAGTCCTTTTACTCCCCAGTAACCAAAATCTGCTCTGGGTAACGATCTTTCTGCACCTTAGTTTCCAACCTCTGCTCTCTGCAACGATCCTCCTGCACCCCAGTCTCCAAATCTGATCTCTGTATCAGTCCTTCTGCAACACAGTCTCCAACTTCTACTCTCTGTAACGATCCTTCTGCACCTCATCTCTATATTCTGCTCTCTGTAAAAGTTCTTCTGCACCTCAGTCTCCAACCTCTGCTCTCTTTAACAGTCCTTCTGCACCCCAGTCTCCAACAATTGCTCTCTGCAACGATCCTTCTTCTCCCCAGGCTCCAAACTCTGATCACAGCAACCATCCTTATACACCCCAGTTTCCAAACTCTGATCTCTGTAGCACTGTCTCTGCACCACAGTCTCCACCCTCTACTCTCTGTAAACATCCTTCTGCACCTCCGTCTCCAACCTCTGTTCTCTGTAAGATCCTTCGTCCCCGCATTCTCCTAATGCTGCTCTCTGTAACAGTCCTTCTGCACCCCAGTCACCAACCTCTGCTCTCTGTAACAGGCCTTCTGCACCCCATTCTCCAACCTGTGCTCTCTGCAACGATCCTTCTGCACCACAGTCTCAAAACTCTGCTCTCTGCAACAGTCCTTCTGCACCCTAGGATCCAACATCTGCTCTCTGCAACAGTCCTTCTGCACCTAAGTCTGAAAACTCTGCTTTCTGCCACAATCCTTCTGCACCCCAGTTTCCAACCTTTGCTCTCTGTAATAGTCCTTCTGAACCTCAGTCTCCAAAATACTCTCTGTAAGATCTTTGTGCAACACAGTCTCGAAATTGTGCTATCTGTAACATTCCTTCTGCACCCCAGTCTCCAAACTCTGCTCTCTGTAACAGGCCTTCTGCACCCCAGTCTCCAATCTCTGCACTTTGTAACAGGCCTTCTGCACCCCAGTCTCCAACCTCTTCTCTCTTCAATGATCCTTCTTCACCTCAGTCTCTAAACTCTGCTCTCTTCAACAGTCCTTCTGGACCCCAGTCTCCAAACTCTGCTCCCTGTAACAATCCTTCTTCACCCCGGTCTCCAAAATTGCTCTCTGTAAAAGTCCTTCTCTACTGCAGTCTCCAAACTCTGCTCCCTGTAACGGTCCTTCTGAACCCCAGTCTCCAACCTCTGCTTTTTGTATCAGTTCTTCTGCACCCCAGTCTCAAACCTCTGCTCTCTGTATCAGTCGTTTTGCACCTCAGTCTCCAACCTCTGTTCTCTGCAGCAGTCTTTCTACACCCCAGGAACCAAACTCTTCTCTGTGTAACTCTCCTTCTGCACCATAGTTTCCAACCTCTACTCTGTGCAACGATCCTCCTGCACCCCAGTATCCAAACTCTGTTCTCTTTATTAGTCCTTCTGTACCACAGTCTTCAAACTCTGCTCTCTGCATCACTCCTTATGCACCCAAGTCTCCAAACTCTGCTTTCTGCAACATTTCTTCTGCACCCCAGTCTCCAACCTGTACTCTCTGTAACTGTCCTTCTGCAACTCAGTCTCCAAACTCTGCTCTTTGTAACAGTCCTTCTGCACCCCAGTCTCCAACATCTGCTCTCTGCAATGATCCTTCTTCTACCCAGTTTCGAAACTCTGCTCTCTGTAAAAATCCTTTTGTATCGCAGTCTCCAAACTCTTCTCTTTGTAACGGTCCATCTGAACCCCAATTGCCAACCTCTGCTTTGTATAAAAGACCTTTTGCACCTAAGACTCAAACCTCTCCTCACTGTAACAGTCCTTCTAAACCTCAATCTGAAACCTCTGCTCTCTACATCGATCCTTCTACACCCCAGTCTCCAAACTGTGCTATCTCTAAAAATCCTTCTGCACCCAAGTCTCCGACATTTGCTCTCTGTAACAGGTCTTCTGAAACCCAGTGTCCAAACTCTGGTCTCTGTAACAGTCCTTCTGAAACCTCAGTCTCCAACCTCATCACTCTGCAATAGACCTTCTGCTCCCCAGTCTCCAACCTCTGCTCTCTGCAAGGATCATTCTACATCCCAGTCTCCAACATCTGCTCTCTGCAACAGTCCTTCTACACTCCAGTCTCCAAACACTGCTCTCTGCTACAGTCCTTCTGCATCCCAGTCTCCAACCTCTGCTCTCTGCAACGTTCCTTCTGTACCCCAGTCTACGAACTGTGCTATCTGTAACAGTCTTTTTGCACCCAGTCTCCAACATCTGCTCTCTGTAAAACGCCTTCTGCACTCCAGTTTCCAAACTGTGCTCTCTGTAACACGCCTTGTGCACTCCAGTCTCCAACCTCTTCTCTCTGCAATGATCTTTCTGCACCTCAGTTTCCAACCTCTACTCTCTGCAACAATTATTTTGCACCCTAGTCTCCAACCTCTGCTCTCTGTAGAAGTCCTTCTGAACCCCAATCTCCAAACTCTGCTCTCTGTAACACTGCTTCTGCACCCCAGTCTCCATCCTCTGCTCTCTGTAAGAATCCTTTGACATCCCAGTCTCCAACCTATTTTCTCTGCAATAATCCTTCTGCACCCCATACTCCAAACTCTGCTTTCTTTAACAGTCCTTCCGTAACTAAGTCTCTAACCTCTGCTCTATGCAACAGTCCTTCTGCACCCCAGTCTCCAACGTCTGCTCTCTGCAACTGTTGTTTTACACCCCAGTCTTTAACCTCTGCACTCAGTAACAGTCCTATTGCACCCCAGTCTCCAAACTCTGCTTTCTGTATCAGTCCTTCTGAAGCCCAGTCTCAAAACTCTGTTCTCTGTATCTATCTTTCTGCACCTCAGTCTCCAATTTGTTCTCTCTGTAACATTCCTTCTGCACCCAAGTCTCCAACTTCTCCTCTCTGTAACAGTTTTTCTATACTGCAGTCTCCAATCCTGGTCTCTCTAACGGTCCTTCTGCACCGCAGACTCTAATCTCTGCTTTCTGTATCACTCCTTCTGTACCACAGTTTTCAAACTCTGCTCTCTGTAACAGTCCTTCTGCACCTGAATTTACAACCTCGGCTTACTGTAACAGTCCTTCTGGACCTTAGACTCCAACCTCTGCTCTCTGTAACAGTCCTTCTGCACCTCAGTCTGACACCTCTGCTCTCTGCACGATTCTTGTGCAAACCAGACTTCAACCAATACTCTCTGCACCAGTCTTTCTGCACCCCAGTCTCCAACCTCTGCTCTCTGCAATGATCCTACTGCATCCCAGTATCCAACCTCTAATCTCTGCAACAGTCCTTCTGCACCTCAGTCTCCAGCTTCTGCTCTCTGTAAGATTCTTCTGCACCCCTGTATCCAACCTCTGCTCTCTGTAACAATCCTTCTGTACCAGAGTCTTTAATCTCTGCTCTCTGTAGCAGGACTTCCGCACCTCAGTCTCCAACCTCTGCTCTCTGAAACAGTCCTTCTGCACCCCAGTCTCCAACCTCTGCTCTCTACAACAGTCCTTCTGCAGCCTAGTTACCAACATCTGCTCTCTGAAACAGAACTTCTGCACCCCAGTCTTAAACATCTGCTCTCTGCAACAGTCATTCTGCACCACAATCTAAAAACTCTTCTCTCTGCACCGACACTTCTGTACCCAAGTATCCTACCTCTGCTCTCTGTAACAGTCCTTCCGCACCTCAGTCTCTAAACTGTGCTCTCTGTTTGATTCTTCTGCAACCCAGTCTTTAATCTCTGCACTCTATAAAGTCTTTCTGCACAAAGTCTCCAACCTCTGCTCTCTGTAACAGGACTTCTGGAACCCAGTCTCCAAACTTTGTTCTCTGTAAAAGGCCTTCTGCACTCCAGTCTCCAACCTCTTCTCTCTCCAACGATTCTTCTCCACCCAAGTCTCCTACGTCTGCTGTCTGCAACAGTTCGTTTGCACCCCAGTCTCCAAACTCTGCTTTCTGTAAGATTCATCTGAACCCCAGTCTCCAAATTCTGCTCCCTGTAACAGTTTTTCAGCACCCCAGCCTCCAAAATCTGCTCTCTGTAACAGTCCTTCTGAACCTCAGTCTCCAACCTCTGCTCTCTGTAACAGTCCTTCAGCACCCCAGTCTCCAAAATCTGCTCTCTGTAACCGTCCTTCTGCACCTCAGTCTCCATCCTCTGCTCTCTGTAACAGTCCTTCTGCACCCCAGTCTCTAAAATCTTCTCTCTGTAACAGTCTTTCTGCACCAAATTCTCCAACATCTGCTCTCTGCAACAGTCCTTCTGCACCCCAGTCTCCAAACTCTGCTCTCTGCAACGATCTTTCTGGACCCCAGTCTCCAACATCTGCTCGCTGCAACGGTCTTTCTGCACCACTGTCTCCAACATCTGCTCTCTGCAACAGTCCTTCTACACCTCAGTCTGAAAACTCTGCTCACTGTAACATTCCTTCCCCACCCCAGTCTCCAACATTTGTCCTCTGCAACAGTCCTTCTGCTCCCAGTCTCTGAGATCTGCTCTTTGTAACACTCCTTCTGTACCAGAGTCTCCAACTTCTGCTCTTTGTAATGGTTTTTTTTACACCCCAGTCTCCAAACTCTGCTTTGTGTATCAGTCTGTCTGAACCCCAGTCTCCAAACTCTGTTCTCTGTATCTATCATTTTGTACCTCAGTCTTAACCTGTTCTCTATGTAAGAGTCCTTCTACACCTCAGTCTCCAACCTCTGCTCTCGGTAACAGTCCTATACCGCAGTCTCCAAACTCTGTTCTCCTTAACAGTCCTTCTGCACATGAATTTTCAAAATCTGCTTCCTGTAACAGGCTTCTGCACCTGAGTCTCCAAACTCTGCTCTCTGTAACAGTCCTTCTACACCTCAGTCTCCAACCTATGCTCTCTGTAACAGTCCTTCTGCACCTCAGTCCGAAAATTCGGCTCTCTGCACAATTCTTCTGCACCCCAGTCTCCAAACACTGCTCTCTGTAACAGTTCCCCTGCACCTCAGTCTACATTCTCTTCTCTCTGTAAGATCCTTCATCAACCCAGTCTTTAACCACTGCTCTCTGTAAGAGACCTTCTCCACCCAAGTCTGCAAATTCTTCTCTCTGCAATGATTTTTCTCCACATCAGTCTCAAACCTCTGCTCTCTGCAACAGTCATTTTTCACCACAGTCGCAAAACTCTGCTCTCTGCAACAGTCCTTCTGCACCCAAGTCTCCACCCTCTTCTCTCTGTAACCGTCCTTCTGCACCGCAGTCTCCAACCTCTGCTCTCTCTAACAGTCCTTCTGCAACTCAGTCTCCAACCTCTGCTCTCTGCAACAGTCCTCTTGCACCACAGTCTCCAAAATCTGCTCTCTGTAAGATCCATCTGAACCCCAGTCTCCAATCTCTGCTCTCTGTAACAGTACTTCTGCACCCAAGTCTCCAAACTCTGCTCTCTGTAACAGTTTTTCTGCACCTCATTCTCCAAACACTGCTCTCTGCAACACTCTTTCTGAACCCCACTCTCCAACCTCTGCTCTCTGCAACAGTCCGTCTGCACCCCAGTCTCCAACATCTGCTCTCTGCATCAGTCCTTCTACACCCCAGTCTCCAACTCTGCTTTCTGTAACGATCGTTCTGGACCTCAGTCTCCAACGTCTGCTCTCTGCAAGAGTCCTTCTGGACCACAGTCTCTAACCTCTGCTTTCTGTAACAATCCTTCTGCACCCCTGTATGCAACCTCTGCTCTTTGTAAGATCCTTCTGCAACCCAGTTTGTAACTCTGCTCTCTGTAACAGTGCTTCTGCACACTGGTCTCCAACCTCTGCTCTCTGCAATGATCCTTCTTCACCAAAGTCTCCTTTCTTTATCAGTCCTTCCTCACCCCAGTCTACAAACTCTACTCGCTGAAACAGTCCTTCTGCAAATCAGTCTCCAAACTCTGCTCTCTGAAACAGTCCTTTTTCATCCCAGTTCCCAACCTCTGCTCTCTGCAACTGTCTTTTTACACCCCAGTCTCCAACATCTGCTCTCTGCAACAGTCCTTCTACACCACTGTTTCTAAACTCTACTCTTTTAACTGTCCTTCCGCACCTTAGTCTCCAACCTCTGCTCTCTGTTAGATACTTCTTCACCCCTGTCTCCAACCTCTGCTCTCTGTAAGAGTCCTTTTGCACTCCAGCCTCTGACATCTCCTCACTGCAATCGTCCTTCTGCAACCCAGTCTTTAACGTCTGCACTCTCAACCGTCCTTCTGCACCTCAGTCTGAAAACTCTGCTCTCTGCAAGTATCCTTCTGCACCCCAGTCTCCAACCTCTGCTCTCTGTAACAGTCCTACTTCACCTCAGTTTCCAAACTGAGCTCTATATAAGATCCTTCTGCAACCCAGTATCCAAACTCTGCTCTCTGTAACAGTCCACCTGCTCCCCAGTCTCCAAACTCTGCTCTCTGTAACAGGCCTCATGCACCCCAGTATACAAACTCAGCTCTATGTAACAGGCCTTCAACACCACAGTATCCAACCTATTCTCTCTGCAACGATCCTTCTACACCCCAGTCTCCAACGTCTGCACTTTGCAACAGTTCTTCTGCACCCCAGTCTCCAACCTCTGCTCTCTGTAAGATCCTTCTGCACCCAGTTTCCAACCTCTGCTCTTTGAAACAGTCCTTCTGTACCACAGTCTCCAAATTCTGCTCTCTGTAACAATGCTTCGGCTCATCAGTCTCCAACCTCTGCTCTCTATAACGGTCTTTCTACACCTCAGTCTCCAACCTCTGTTGTCTGCAATAGTCCTTCTGCACCCCAGTGTGCAAACTCTGCTCTCTGTAAAAGTCCTTCTTTACCACAGTCTCCAACCTCTGCTCTCTGTAACGGTCCTTCTGCACCGCAGTCTCCAAACTCTGCTTTCTATATCCGTCTTTCTGCACCCCAGTCTCCAAACTCTGCTCTCTGTAACAGTCCTTCTAAACCTCATCTCCAACCTCTTCTCTCTGCAACAGTCCTTCTGCACCTCAGCTTCAACCTCTGCTCTCTGCAACAGTCATTTTGCACCCAAGTCTCCAAACTCTGCTTTCTATAACAGTCCTTCTGCACCCCAGTCTCCAATCTCTTCTCTCTGTATGATCCATCTGCACCCCAGTCTCCAAGCTCTGCTCTCTGTAACAGTTCTTCAGCACCTAAGTCTCCAACCTCTGCTATCTGTAACAATCCTTTATCACGTCATTCTAAAACTGCTGCTCTCAGCAAAGGTTCTTCTGCACCCCAGTCTCCAAACTCTGTTCTCTGCAACAGTTTTTCCGCACCCTAGTCTCCAACCTGTGCATTCTGCAACAGTACTTCTGCACCCCAGTCTTCAACCTCTACTCTCTGTAACAATCATTCTGCACCTGAGTCTCCAAACTCTGCTCTCTGCAAAGGTCCTTCTGCACCCCTGTCTCCAAAATCTGTTGTCTCCAACAGTCCTTCTTCACCTCAGTCTTCTGCACCGCAATCTCCAACCCCTACACTCTGCAACACTCCTTCTGTACCCCAGTCTCCAACCTTCTGTCTACAACAGTCCTGCTGCACCCCAGTCTCCAACATCAGATATTTGCAACAGTCCTTCTCCACCCCAGTCTCAAAACTCTGCTCTCTGTAACAGTTCCTCTGTACTGCAGTTTTCAAACTCTTCTCTCTGTAACTGTTCTTCTGAACCCCAGTCTCCAACCACTGCTTTCTCTCAGTCCGTCTGCACTCAAGTCTCCAAGCTCTGCTCTCTGTAACAGTCCTTCTGAACATCAGTGTCAAAACTCTGCTCTCTGTAACAATCCTTCTGCACCTCAGTCTCCAACCTCGGCTCTCTGCAAGGATCCTTCTGCACCTCAGTCTCAAACCTCTGTTCTCTGCAATGATCTTTTTACACACCAGTCTCCAAGCTCTGTTCTCTGTAACAGTCCTTCTGAACATCAGTGTTAAAACTCTGCTCTCTTTAACAATCCTTCTGCATCTCAGTCTCCAACCTCTGCTGTCTGTAATAGTCCTTCTGCACCTCAGTCTCCAAACTCTGCTCTCTGAAACAGTCCTTCTGCACCCAGGTCACCAACGTCTGCTTTCTGTATCAGTCAATCTGCACCCCAGTCTCCAACGTCTGCTCTCTGTAACAGTCCTTCGGCACCTCAGTCACTTACCTCTACTCTCTGCAGCAGTTCTTCTTCACCCCAGTTTCCAAACTCTGCTCTCGGCAACAGTCCTTCTGGAAGCCATTCTCAAACTTCTACTCTCTGCAAAAGTCCCTGTACACCCCAGTCTTTCATATCTGCTCTCTGTAACAGTCTTTCTGCACCTCAGTCTGAAAACTCTGCTCTCTGCAACGATCTTTCTGCACCTCAGTCTCCAACTTCTGCTCTCTGCAACAGTCCTTCTGCATCCCAGTATCCAACCTATGTTCTTAGCAAAAGTCTTTGTATACCCCAGGCTCCAAACTCTTCTCTCTGTAACAGTCCTTCTGTACTGCAGTCTCCAACCTCTGCTGTCTCTACTGGTCCTTCTGCAGATGAGTCTCTAAACTCTACTTTCCATATCAGTTATTCTACACCCAAGTCTCCAAACTCTACTCTCTGTAACAGTCCTTCTTCACCTCAGTCTCCAACCTCTGCTCTCTGAAACAGTCCTTCTGCACCCCAGTCTCCAAACTCTTCTCTCTGCAACAGTCCTTCTACACCCCAGTCTCCAAACTCTGGTCTCTGCAAGGATCCTTCTGCACCCCAGTCTCCAACCTCTTCTCTCTGCGACAGTCCTTCTTTACCCCAGTCTCAAAACAGTGCTCTCTGCAACTGTCCTGCTGCACCCCAGTCTCCAAACTCTCTTCTCTGTAGCAATCCTTCTGCACCTCAGTCTTCAACCTTTGCTCTCTGAATCGATCCTTCTTCACCACAGTCTCCAAATTCTGCTCTCTGCAACACTCCTTCTGCACCCCAGTCTCCAAGCTCTGCTCTCTGTAACAGTTCTTCTGAACCCCAATCTCCAAACTCTACACTCTGTAAAACTCCTTCTGGACCCCAGTCTCCATATTCTGCTCTCTGTAAAAATCCTTTTGCACCCCATTTTCCAACCTCTCCTCTCTGTAAAAGTCCTTCTCCAATTCAGACTCGAAGTTCTGCAATCTGTATCGGTCCTTCTGCACCTCAGTTTCCAAACTCTGCTCTCTGTAACAGTCCTTCTGCACCACAGTCTCCATCATCTGTTCTCTGCAATGATCGTTCTTCTCCCCAGGTTCCAACCTCTGCTCTCTGCAACGGTTTCTGCACCACAGTTTCAAACCTCTGCTCTCTGCAACAGTCCTTCTGCACCCCAGTCTCCAACCTCTGCTCCAGGTAACAGTTCTACTGCACCCCAATCTCCAAACTCTGCTCTCTGTAACACTCCTTCTTCTCCTCATTCTCCACACTCTGATCTCTGTAACAATCTTTCTAGACCCCAGTTTCCAACCTTTGCTCTCTGAAACAGTCCTTCTGAAACTCAGTCTCCAAAATGCTCTCTGTAAGATCCTTCTGAAACCCTGTCTCGAAACTGTGCTATCTGTAACAGTGCTCCTGCACCCCAGTCCCCAAACTCTGCTCTCTGTAACAGGCTTTCTGCAACCCACTCTCCAAACTCTGCACTCAATAAAAGGCCTTCTGCAACCCAGTCTCTAACCTCTTCTCTCTACAACGATCCTTCTTCCCCTCAGTCTCCAACCTCTGCTCTCTGCAAAGTTTCTTCTGCACCCCAGTCTCCAACCTCTATTCTCTGCATCAGTCCTTCTGCACCCAAGTCTCCAACCTCTGCTCTCTGTAATAGTCCTTCTGTACTGCAGTCTCCAACCTCTGCTCTCTGTAACGGTCCTTTTGCACCCCAGTCTCCAATGTCTGCTTTCTGTATCAGTTCTTCTGCACCCCAGTCTCCAAACTGTGCTCTCTGTAACTGTCCTTCTGCATCCCAGTCTTCAACCTCTGCTCTCTGTAGTGATCTTTCTGCACCTTAGTCTCCAACCTCGGCTCTCTGCAAGGATCCTTCTGCACCTCAGTCTCAAACCTCTGTTCTCTGCAATGATCCATCTACACACCAGTCTCCAAGCTCTGTTCTCTGTAACAGTCCTTCTGAATATCAGTGTCAAAACTCTGCTCTCTTTAACAATCCTTCTGCATCTCAGTCTCCAACCTCTGCTCTCTGTAATAGTCCTTCTTCACCTCAGTCTCCAAACTCTGCTCTCTGTAACGATCTTTCTGCACCAAAGTCTCCAAACCCTGCTCTCTGTAACAGACCTTCTGCACCCCAGTCTCCAACGTCTGCTCTCTTTAACAGTTCTTCTGGACACCAATCTACAAACTCTGCTCTTTGTAACACTCCTTCTGCACACCAGTCTCCATCTTTTTCTCTTTGTAAAAATCCTTCTGCACCCCAGTCTCCAACCGCTCCTCTCTATAACAGTCCTTCTGCACCTCAGTCTTTAATATCTACTCTCTGAAATGATCCTTCAGCACCTCAGTCTCAAACCGCTGCTCTCTGTAACAGGCTGGCTGAACCCCATTCTCCAACATATGCTCCCTGGATCAGTCCTTTTGCAAACCACTATCCTAACTCTGCTCTCTATAACAATCCTTCTGCACCTGAGTCTCCAACCTCTGCTCTCTGAAAAGGTTCGTCTGCACCCCAGTCTCCAAACTCTGTTCTCTGCATCAGTCCTTCTGCACCCCAGTATCCAACCTCTGCTCTCTGTAACAGTCCTTCTGTAACGCAGCCTCAAAACTCTGCTCTCTGTAACGGTCCTTCTGCACCGCAGTCTCCAACGTCAGCTTTCTGTATCAGTTCTTCCGCACCCCAATCTCCAACCTGTGCTCTCCGCAACAGTCCTTCTACACCCCAGTGTCAAATCTCTGATCTTTGCAACAGTCCCTCTGCAACCCAGTCTCCAACCTCTGCTCTCTGCAACGGTCCTTCTGCACCTCAGTCTTCAACCTCTGCTCTCTGCAACGGTACTTCTGCACCTCAGTCTCCAAAAATTACTCTCTGTAAATGTACTTTTGAACCCCTTCTCACAACTCTGCTCTCCATAATAGGCCTTCTGCACCCCATTCTCCAACCTCTGTTCTCTATACCAATCCCTCTGCACCCCAGTCTCAAAATTTTGCTCTCTAAAACGATCCTTATGCACCCCAGTCCCAAATCTCTGCTCTTTGCAACAGTCCTTCTGCACCCCAGTCTCCAACATGTGTTCTCTGCAAAAGTCTTTTTGCACCTCAGTGTGAAAACTCTGTTCTCTACAATGATCCTTCTGCACCCCAGTCTCCAACCTCTGCTCTTTGTAACAGTCCTGATGCACATTGGTCTACAACTCTGCTATCTGTAAGATTTTTGTGCAAAATTGTCTAAAAACTCTGCTCTCTGTAAGAGTTCTACTGCACCCCAGACTCCAACCTCTGCTCTCTGCAAAGATCCTTCTACACCTCAGTCTTGAAACTCTACTCTCTGTAACAGTCCTTCTGCACCCCAGTCTCAAACCTCTGCTGTCTGCAATGATCTTTCTGTACACCAGTTTTTAAAATCTGCTCTTTGCAACAGTCCTCTGCACCCAAGTCTCCAACCTCTGCTCTCTGCAACGATGCCATAGCACCCCAGTCTAAAAACTCTGCTCTCTACAACAATCCTTTTGCACCCCAGTTTTTAACCTCTGCTCTCTACAAAAGTCTTTCTGCACCCCAGTCTCCAACATCTGCTCCCTGCAACAGTCTTTATTCACCTCAGTCTTACAACTCTGCTCTCTGCAATGATCCTGTTGCACCCCAGTCTCCAACCTCTGGTCTCTAAAACAGTTATTCTGCACCACAGTATCCAACCTCTACTCTTTGTAACAGTCCTTCTGTACCACAGTCTGTAATCTTTGCTCTTTGTAAGTGTACTTATGCACCCCAGTATCCAACCTCTGCTTTCTGTATCCGTCGTTTTTTACCACAGTCTCCAAACTCTGCCCACTGTAACAGTCCTTCCGAAACTCAGTCTGCACACTCTGCTCTCTGCCACAGTAATTCTAAACTCCAGTCTTTATCCTCTGCTCTCTCCAACAGTCCTTTTGAACCACAGACTCCTACATCTTCTCTCTAAAACAGTTCTTCTCCACCCCAGTCTCAAATCTCTGCTCTCTGTAAAAGTCCTTCTGTACTGCAGTCTCCAAAATCTGCTCTCTGTAAGATCCTTTTGCAACCCAGTCTGTAAACTCTGCCTTCTGTAACAGACTTTCTGCACCCCTTCTCCAACCTCTGTTCTGTGTAACAGTCCTCGTGTAGTGCAGTCTCCAAAATCTGCTCTCTTTAACGGTCCTTCTGCACCCCAGTCTCAAACCTCTGCTTTCTGTATCAGTACTTCTGCACCCCAGTCTCTAACCTCTGCTCTCGGTAACAGTCCTTCTTCACCTCAGTCTCCAAACTCTGCTCTCTGCCACAGTCCTCCTGCAACAACTTCTCAAACCTCTACTCCCTGCAACACTCCTTCTGCACCTCAGTCTCTAAACTCTGCTTTCTGTAACAGTCCTTCTTTACCGCAGTCTCAAAACTCTGCTCTCTGTAACAGTCTTTTTAAAGTCCAGTCTCCAACGTAAGCTTTCTCTATCAGTTCCTCTGCACCCCAGTCTCCAAGCTCTGCTCTCAGTAACAGTTCTTCTACACCCCAGACTCCAACTTCTGCTCTCTGCAACATTTCTTCTGCACCCCAGTCTCCATCTGTGCTCTCTGTAACTGTCCTTATTCACCCCAGTCTCCACCCACTGATCTATGTAACAATCCTTCTGCACCTCAGTCTCCAACCTCTGCTCTCTACAACAGTCCTTCTGCTCTTACGTCTCCAACCTCTACTTTCTGTAAAAGTCCTTCTGTACCTCGGTCTCCAATATTTGCTCTTTGTAAAATTCTTCTGAACCCAGTCTCCAAACTCTGCCCTCTGTAACAGTACTCCTGCACCCCTTCTCCAAACACTGTTCTGTGTAACAGTCTTTTTGCACGCCAGTCTCAATACTCTGCTCCCTACAACGATCATTCTGCACCCCAGTCTCCATCCTCAGCTCTTTACAAAAGTCCTTCTCCACTCCAGTCTCCAAACTCTTCTCTTTGTAACAGTCCTCCTGTATAGTAGTCTCCAAATCTGCTCTTTATAACGGTCCTTCTGCACCCCAGTCTCCAACCTCTGCTTTCTGTAACAGTCCTTCTGCAACTCAGTCTTCAAACTCTGCTCTCTTCAACAGTCCTTCTGCACCTCAGTCTGAATACTATGTTCTCTGCAACGATCCTTGTGGACCCCAGTTTCCCAACTCTGCTTTTTGTAACAGTCCTACTGCACCTAAGTCTGCACCAAATTTACTCTCTGTAACAGTGCTTCTGAACCCCAGACTCCAACCTCTGATCTCTGTAAGATCCTTCTGAACCCCAGTTTCCAAATCTGCTCTCTGTATTATTCCTTATCCTCCCCAGACTCCAACCTCTGCTCTCTGTAACAGTCCTTCTGCTCCCAGCCTCCAACCTCTGCTCTCTGTAACAGTTCATCTGCTCCCCAGTCTCCAACCTCTGCTCTCTGTACCTGTCCTTCTGTACCTCAGTCCCAAACCTCTGCTCTCTATAACGGTCGTTCTGCATCCCAGTCTTCAACCTCTCCTTTCTGTATCATTCCTTCTGCACCTCAGTCTCCATCCTCTGCTGAACAGAAGGATTGTTACAGAGGGAATAGTTTGCAGACTGGGTTGCAGATAGATCTTACACAGAGAAGAGGTTGGAGACTGAGGTGCAGAAGGATTGTTACAGAGAGAAGATTTTGGAGACTGGGGTGGAGAAGGACTGTTGCAGAAAGCAGAGTTTGGAGACTGTGGTGTAGAAGGACTGTTTGAGGGAGCAGAGTTTGGAGACTTGGGTGCAGAAGAAATGTTGCAGAGAGCAGAGTTTGGAGCCTGAGATGCAGAAGGACTGTTACAGAGATCACTGGTTGGAGACTGGGGTGCAGAAGGACTGCTAGAGAAAGAAGAGTTTGGAGACTGTGGTGAAGAAGGGAAATTATATAGAGCAGACTTTAAAGACCGCAGTACAGGAGGCCTGTTACAGAGAGCAGAGGTTGGAGACTGGGGTTGAGAGAGACTATTTCAGAGTGCAGATATTGGAGACTGGGGTGCAGAAGAACTGTTGCAAAGAGAAGTGTTTGGAGACTGGGGTGCAGAAGATCTGTCGCAGAGAGCAGAGTTTGGAGACTGAGGTGCAGAGGGAATGCTACAGAGAGCAGAGTTTGGAGACTGGGGTGCAGAAGTACTGATACAGAGAGCAGAGATTACAGATTGTGGTGCAGAAGGACCTTTAGAGAGAGCAGAGTTTGAAGACTGCAGTACAGAAGGACTGTTACAGTGAGCATATGTTAGAGACTAGGGTACAGAAGGACTGTTCCAGAGAGCAGATGTTGGAAACTGTGGTTCAGAAAGACTGTTGCAGAGAACAGAGGTTAGAGAATCGGGTGTAGAACTACTGTTGCAGAGAGCACATGTTGGAGACTGAGGTGCAGAAGGACTGTTACAGAGAGCAGAGTTTGGAGACTAGAGTGCAGAAGGATCTTACAGAAAGCAAAGGTTGGAGACAGGGGTGCAGAAGTATTGTTGCAGAGAGCAGAGGTTGGAGACTGAGGTGCAGAAGAACTGTTATAGAGAAGAGGTTGGAGATGGGGAGAAGAAGGACTGTTACTGAGAACACAGGTTGAAGACTCAGGTGCAGCAGTACCGCTGCAGAAAGGAGAGGTTGGAGACTGGGGTGGAGAAGGAATGTTACTGGGAGCAGAGTTTTGAAACTGTGGTGCAGAAGGATATTACACAGAGCAGAGGTTGGAGACAGGGGTGCAGAAGGACTGTTGCATAGAGCAGATGTTGGAGACTGGGGTGCAGAAGGATTGTTGCAGAGAGCAAAGGTTGGAGACTGGGGTTCAGAAGGTCTGTTGCAGAGAGCAGACGTTGCAGACTGGGTTGAAGAAGGATCTTTGCAGACAGCAGAATTTAGAGACTGGGGAGCAGAAGGACTGTTAAAGAGAGTAGAGTTTTGAGACTGAGGTGCAGATGAATCATTGCTTAGAGCAGAGATTGGAGACTGAGGTGCAAAAGGACTGTTGCAGAGAGCAGAGGTTGGAGACGGAGGTGCAAAAAGACTGTTACAGAGAGTAGTGGTTGGAGATTGGCGTGCAAAAGGCCTGTTACAGAGAGCAGAGGTCAGAGACTAGGGTGCAGAAAAACTGTTACAGAGAGCAGAGTTTTTAGACAAGGTTGCACAAGGATCTTACAGAGAGCAGAGGTTGTAGACCAAGATGCAGTAGGACTGTTACAGAGAGCAGAGGTTGGAGACTAGGGTTTTCAGACTGAGATGCAGAAGGACCTTTGTAGAGAGCACATGTTGGAGCCTGCGGTGTAGAACGACTGTTGCAGAGAGCAGAGGTTGGAGACTGGAGTGCAGAGGGACTGTTGCAGAGAGCAGAGGATGGAGACTGAGGTGCAGAAAGACTGTTACAGAGAGCAGAGTTTGGAGACTTGGGTGCTGAAGAACTGGTAAAGAGAGCAGAGGTTGGAGACTGGGGTGCAGAAGGATCATTATAAAGAACAGAGTTCGGAGACTGGAGTTCAGAAGCCCTGTTACGGAGAGCAGAGTTTGGAGAAGGGGTGCAGAAGTACTTTTACAAAGAGTAGAGACCCAAATGCAGAAGGACCATTGCAGAGAGCAGAGGTTGGAGACTGAGGTGCAGAAGGATTGTTACAGAGAGCAGACGTTGGAGAATTGGTCTCAGAGGGACTACTGCAGACAGCAGATTCTGGACATGGGGTGTAGCAGGACTATTGCCGAGAGCAGAGGTTTGAGATTTGGGTGAAGACAAACTGTTGCAGAGAGTAGAGGTTGAAGACTGTTGCAGTAGGACTGTTACAGAGGCAGAGTTTGGAGACTTTGGTTCAGAAGGACTGTTGCGGAGAGCAGATTTTGGAGACTGGGTTGCAGAAGGACTGTTGTAGAGAGCAGAGTTTGTAGACTGAGATGCAGAAGTACTGTTACAGAAAGCAGAGGTTGGAGATTAGGGTGCAGATGGACTGATACAGAAAGCAGAGTTTGGAGAATCGGGTGCAGAAGGACTGTTGCAGAGAGCAGAGGTTGAAGAATGGGGTACAAAAGGCCTGTTCCAAAGAACAGAGGTTGGAGACTGGGGTGCAGAAGGACTGTTACAGAAAGCAGAGTTTGGAGACAGGGTTGCAGAAGGATCTTACAGAGAGCAGAGCTTAGAGACTGTGGTACAGCAGGACTGTTACAGAGAACAGAGGTTGGAGACTGGGGTGAAGAAGGATCCTCGCAGAGAATAGAGTTTTCAGACTGAGGTGCAGAAGGACTGTTGCAGAGAGCAGATATTGGAGACCGGGGTGCAGAAGGACTGTTTGAGAGAGAAGTGGTTGGAGACTGGGGTGCAGAAGGATCATTTTAGCGAGCAGAGGTTTGAGACCAGTCTCCAACCTCTGCTCTCTGCAAAGTTTCTTCTGCACCCCAGTCTCCAACCTCTATTCTCTGCATCAGACCTTCTGTACTGCAGTCTCCAGCCTCTGCTCTCTGTGACGGTCCTTTTGCACCCCAGTCTCCAATGTCTGCTTTCTGTATGAGTTATTCTGCACCCCAGTCTCCAACCTGTGCTCTCTGTACCTGTCCTTCTGCATCCCAGTCTTCAACCTCTGCTCTCTGTAGCGATCCTTCTGCACCTCAGTCTCCAACCTCGGCTCTCTGCAAGGATCCTTCTGCACCTCAGTCTCAAACCTCTGTTCTCTGCAATGATCCTTCCACACACCAGTCTCCAAGCTCTGCTCTCTGTAACAGTTTTTCTGAACATCAGTGTCAAAACTCTGCTCTCTGTAACAATCTTTCTGCATCTCAGTCTCCAACCTCTGCTCTCTGTAATAGTCTTTCTGCACCTCAGTCTCCACCCTCTCCTCTCTGTAACAATCTTTCTGCAACACAGTCTCCAAACTCTGCTCTCTGCAACGATCCTTCTGCACCCCAGTCTCCAACATCTGCTCTCTACAATGATCCTACTGCAACAAAGTCTCCTAAATCTGATCTCTGCAACAGTCCTTCTGCACCTCAGTCTCCAAATTCTGCTCTCTCTAAGATCCTTAAGCACCCCAGTATCCAACCTCTGCTCTCTGTAACAGTCTTTCTTCTTTCGAGTCTCCAACCTCTGCTCTCTGTAACAGGACTTCTGGACGTCAGTCTCCAACGTCTGCTCTCTGCGACAGTCCTTCTGCATCCAAGTCTCCAACCTCTGCTTTCCACAACAGTCCTTCTGCACCCTAGTACCAACATCTGCTCTCTGCAACGACAATTCTGCACCCCAGTCTCCTACCTCTGCTCTCTCTAACAGTCCTTCTACACCTCAGTCTCCCAAATCTGCTATCTGTAAGATCCTTCTGACACCCAGTCTTTAAACTCTGCACTCTGTAACAGTCCTTTTGCACCCCAGTCTCCAAACTCTGCTCTCTGTAACAGTCCTTCTGCACCCCAGTCTCCAACCTTTGCTCTCTGCAATGATCCTACTGCACCCCAGTCTCCAACCTCTGATCTCTACAAGAGTTCTTCTGCACCTCAGTCTCCAACTTCTGCTCTCTGTAAGATCCTTCTGCACACCTGTCTCCAAGATCTGCTCCTTTCAACGATCCTTCTGCACCCCATTTTCCAACATCTACTCTGTGTAAAAGAACTTCTGCACCTAAGTCTCCAATCACTGCTCTCTGCAACAGTCCTTCTGCACCACAGTCTCCAAACTCTGGTCTCTGTAATATCCTTCTGCACACCAGATTCTAAACTCTTTTCTCTGTAACATTCCTTCTTTTCCCCAGTCTTTATCCTCTGCTTTGTGCAAGTGTCCTGCGGCACCCCAGTCTCCAACCTTTGTCCTCTGCAACAGTCCTTCTGTTTCCAGTCTCCAACATCTGCTCTCTGTAACAGTCCTTCTGTACCGCAGTCTCCAACCACTGCTCTCCCTAACGGGCATTCTGCACCCCAGTCTCCAAATACTGCTTTCTTTATCAGTTCTTCTGAACCTCAGTCTCAAACCTCTGCTCTCTGTATCTATCCTTCTGCACCTCAGTCTCCAACCTGTGCTCTCTATTTAATTCCTTCTGCACCCCAGTCTCCAACCTTTGCTCTCTGTAACAGTTTTTATATACCGCAGTCTCCAATCTCTGGTCTCTGTAACGGTCCACCTGCACCCCAATTTCCAACCTCTACATTGTGTAACAGTCCTTTTGCACATCAGTCTGATACCTCTGTTCTCTACACGATCCTTCTGCACCCCAGTTTCAAAACATTGCTCTATGTAACAGTCCACCTGCACCTCAGTCTCCACCCTGTCCTCTCTATAACAGGCCTTCTGCACGCCAGTCTTCAAAGTCTTCTCTCTGTAGCAGGCCTTCTGCACCCCAGTCTCCAATTTCTGCTCTCTTCAATGATCCTAGTGCACCCCAGTCTCCAACCTCTGATCTCTGCAACAGTCCTTCTGCACCACAGTCTCCAAATTCTGCTCTCCGTAAGATTCTTCTGCACCCCTGTATCCAACCACTGCTCTCTGTAACAGTCCTTCTGCATCCAAGTTTCCAACATCTGCTCTCTGTAGCAGGACTTCCAAACCTCAGTCTCTAAACTCTGCTCTCTGCAACAGTCCTTCCGCAGCATATTCTCCAAACTCTGCTCTCTACAACAGTTCTTCTGCACCCTAGTTACCAACATCTGCTCTCTGCAACGACCCTTCTGAACCCCAGTCTCCTACCTCTGCTATCTGTAACAGTCCTTCTGTTCCTCAGTCTCTCAACTATGCTCTCTGTAAGATCCTCCTGCAACCCAGTCTTTAAACTCTGCACTCTGTAACAGTCCTTCTGCACAACAGTCTACAACCTCTGCTCTCTGTAAAAGGCCTTCTGCACCCGAGTCTCCAACATCTGCTCTCTGCAACAGTCCTTTTACACCCCAGTCTCCAAACTCTGCTCTCTGTAAGATCCATCTGAACCCCAGTCTTCAACCTCTGCTCTCTATAACAGTCCTTCTGCACCCCAGTCTCCATCACCGATCTCTGTAACAGTCCTTCTGACCCTCAGTCTCCAACCTCTGCTCTATTTAATAGTCCTTCTTCACCCCAGCCTCTAAAATCTGCTCCCTGCAACAGTTTATTTGAACCCCAATCTCCAACATCTGTTCTCTGTAGCAGTCCTTCTGAACCCCAGTCTGTAAACTCTGCTCTTTGCAACGATTCTTCTGGACCCCTGTCTCCAACTTATTCTCTCTTCAACAGTCCTTCGGCACCACAGTCTCCAACCTCTTCTCTCTTTAATATCCTTCTGCACTCCAGTTTCCAAACTCTGCTCTCTGTAACATTCCTTCTCCACTCAGTCTTCAACCTTTTTCCTCTGCAAGAGTTTTCTGCTCCCCAGACTCAGAGATCTGCTCAATGAAACAGTCCTTCCACACCTCAGTCTCCCAACTCTGCTCTATGTAAGATCCTTCTGCACTTCAGTTTCAAAACTCTGCTCTCTGTAACATTCCTTCTCCACCACAGTCTACAACCTCTGTCCTCAGCAACAGTCCTCTGCTCTTAAGACTCCGATATCTTCTCTCTGTAACAATCCTTCTGTACCGCAGTCTCCAACCTCAGCTCATTGTAACGGTCCTTCTAAATCCCAGTCTCCAACCTCTCCTTTCTGTAAAAGTCTGCCTGAACCCCAGTCTCCAATCTTTGTTCTCTGTATCTATTCTTCTGCACCTCAGTCTCCAACCTCTCTTCTATGTAAGAGTCCTTCTGCACCCCAGTCTTCAACCTCTGCTCTCGGTAGCAGACTTATACCACAGTATCCAACCTCTGCTCTCTGTAATGGTCCTTCTGCACCCCAATTTCCAAACTCTGCTTCGTGTAACAGTCCTCCTACACCTTAGTCTCCAAACTCTCCTCTTTGTAACAGTCCTTCTACACCTCAGTCTCCAACCTCTGCTCTCTGTAACAATCCTTCTTCACCTCAGTCTGAAATCTCTGCTCTCCGCATGATCCTTCTGCACCCCAGTTTCAAACCCCTGCTCTCTGTAACAGTCCACCTGCACCTCACTCTCCAACCTCTGCTCTCTGTGAGATTCTTCAGCAACTTAGTCTCCAAACACTGCTCTCTATAACAGTCCTTCTGCACCCCAGTCTCCAACATCTCCTCTCTGTAACAGGCCTTCTGCATGCCAGTCTCCAAACTCTGCTCTCTGCAACGATCCTTCTGCACCTCATTCTCCAACCTCTGCTCTCTGTAATGATCCTACTGCACCCCAGTCTCCAATCTCTGATCTCTACAACAGTCCTTCTGGACCTCAGTCTAAATCCTCTGCTCTCTGCACAATCCTTCTGCACCCCAGTCTCCAACATCTACTCTATGTAACAGGACTTCTGCACCTCAGTCTCCAACCTCTCCTCTCTGTAACAGGCCTTCTGCAGGCCAGTCTCCAAACTCTACTCTCTGTAGCAGGCCTCGGCACCCCAGTTACAAAAATCTGCTCTCTGCAACGATCCTTCTGCACCCCAGTCTCCAACCTTCCCATTTGCAATGATCCTAGTGCACCCCAGTCTCAAACCTCTGATCTCTGCAACAGTGCTTCTGCACCTCAGTCTCCAAATTCTGCTCTCTGTAAGATCCTTCTATACCCCTGTATCCAACATCTGCTCTCTGCAACAGTCCTTCTGCATCTGAGTCTCCTACTCTGCATTCTGTTACAGGCCTTCCACACCTCAGTCTCCAAACTCTGCTCTCTATAACAGTCCTTCTGCAGACCAGTCTCCAAATTCTGCTCTCTGCAACAGTTCTGCACCTCAGTCTGAAAACTCTGCTCTCTGCAACGACCCTTCTGCACCCCAGTCTCTTACCTCTGCTCTCTGTAACAGTCCTTCTACACCTCAGACTCCAAACTCTTCTCTCTGTAAGACCCTTCTGCAGCCCAGTCTTTAAACTCTGCACTCTGTAACAGTCGTTCTGAAGAACAGTCTTTAAACTCTGCTCTCTATAACAGGACTTCTGCACCCCAGTCTCCGACCTCTTTTCTCTACAACAATTCTGCTCCACCCAGTCTCCAACATCTGCTCTCATCAACAGTCCTTTGCAGCCCAGTCTCCAAACTCTGCTCTCTATAAGATCCATCTGAACCCCAGTCTCCAACCTCTGTTCTCTGTAACTGTCCTTCTTCACCCTAGTCATCAAACTCTGCTCTCTGTAACAGTCCTTCTGCACCTCAGTCTCCATCATCTGCTCTATGTTACAGTCCTTCTGCACCCCAGTCTCCAACATCTGCTCTCTGCAACAGTGCTTCTGCACCACAGTTTCCAAACTCTGCTCTCTTCAATGATCCTTCTGGACCCCAGTCTCCAACGTCTGCTCTCTGCAAAAGTCATTCTGCACCACAGTCTCCAACCTCTGCTTACTGTAATATCCCTCTGCACTCCAGTTTCCAGACTCTTCTCTTTGTAACATTATTTCTCCACCGTAGTCTCTAACTTCTTTCCTCTAAATCACTACTTTTGCTCCCCAGACTCCAAGATCTGCTCTCTTTAACAGTCCTTATGTACCGCAGTCTCCAACCTGTGCTCTATCTAAGAATCCTTCTGCACCCCAGTCTCCAACCTCTGCTCTCGGTAACAGTCCTTCTGCACCCCAATTTCCAAACTCTGCTTCCTCTAACAGTTCTTCTGAACCTGAGACTCAAAATTCTTCTCTGTGTATCAGTCCTTCTACACCTCAGTCTCCAACGTCTGCTCTTTGTAACCGTCCTTCTGGAACTCAGTCTGAAACCTCTGCTCTCTGCATGATTCTTCTGCACCCAGTCTCAAACCACTGCTCTCTGTCACAGTCCACCTGCACCCCAGTCTCCAACCTCTGCTCTCTGTAAGATCCTTTACAACCCAGTCTCCAAACTCTGCTCTCTATAACAGTACTTCTGCACCCCAGTCTCCAAACTCTCCTCTCTGCAAGAGTCCTTCTGCACCCCACTCTCGAATATCTGCTGTCTGCAACAGTCCTTCTGAACCTCAGTCTAAAAACTCTGCTCTCTGAAACCACCCTTCTGCACGCCAGTCTCCTAATTCTGCTCTCTGTAACAGTCCTTCTGCACCTCATTCTTCCAACTCTGCTCTCTATAATATCCTTCTACAACCCAGTCTTTAAACTCTGCACTCTGTAACAGTCCTTCTGCACAATAGTCTCCATACTCTGCTCTCTGTAACAGGACTTCTGCAACCCAGTCTCCAACCTCTGCTCTCTGTAACAGTCCTTCTGCACCTCAGTCTCCAAAGTCTGCTCTCTGCAACAGTCCTTCTACACGCAAGTCTCCAACTTCTACACTCGGCAACAGTCTTTTTGCACCTCAGTCTTCAACATCTACTCTCTGTAACAGTCCTTCTGCACCCCAGTCTCTAAAATCTGCTCTCTTTAACAGTCCTTCGGCACCCCAGTCTCCACACTCTTCTCTCTGCAATGATCCTGTTACACCCATGTCTCCAAACTCTGCTCTCTGCAACAGTTCTTCTGTACCCCAATCTCCAACATCTGCTCTCTGCAACAGTTTTTCTAAACCTCATTCTGAAAACTCAGCTCTCTGTAATGATCCTTGTTGACCAAAGTCTACAACCTCTGCTCTCTCTGACAGTCCTTCTGCCACCCAGTCTCGAAACGCTGCTCTATGTTACATGCCTTCTGATCCCCAGTCTCCAAGCTCTGCTCTGTGTAACAGGTCTTTTGCACCTCAGTCTCCAACCCCTTCTCTCTGCAACGATCTTTCTGCACCCCATTCTCCAAACTCTGCTCTCTGCAACTGTCCTATTGCACCCCAGTCTCCTACCTCTGCTCTCTGTAAGATAATTCTGCACACCTATCTCCAAACTCTGCTCTCTTAAACAGTACTTCTGTACCACAGTCTCCAACCTCTATTCTCTGTAACGGTCCTTCTGCACCCCAGTCTCCAAACTCTGCTTTCTGTATCCGTCGTTCTGCACCCCAGGCTTCAACCTCTGCTCTCTGTAACAGTCCTTCCCCACAGTCTCCAACCTCTGGTATCTACAACAGTCCTTCTGCACCCCAGTCTGGAAACACTTCACTCTGCACACTACTTCTGCACCAAGTCTCCAACCTCTGCTCTCTTCAAAAGTCCTTCTGCACCTCAGTCTCCAAACACTGCGCTCTGTAACAGTTTTTCTGCACCTCAGCCTTCAACAACTGCTCTCTGCAACAGGCCTTCTGCACCCCATTCTCTAAAATCTGCTCTCTAGAACAGTCCTTCTATACACCAGTCTCCATAATCTAGTCTCTAAAACGATCCTTCTGCACTCCAGTCTCCAATGTCTGCTCTCTGCAACAATCCTTCTGCACCCCAGTCTCCAAACTTTCTTCTCTTTAAGATCCTTCTGCTGCCTAGTCTCCAAACTCTACACTCAGTATCAGTCCTTTTGCACCCAGTCTTCAAACACTGCTCCCTGTAACAGTTTTTCTTCACCTCAGTCTTAAACAACTGTTCTCTGCAACAGTCCTTCTGAACCCCAGTCTCCAACCTCTGCTCTCTAGAACAGTCCTTCTATACCCAAGCCTCCATAATCTACCGTCTGCAAAGATCCTTCTGCACCCCAGTCTCCAACGTCTGCTCTCTGCAACAATCCTTCTTCACCCCAGTCTCCAAACTTTCCTCTCTGTAAGATTTTTCTACACCCCAGTTTCCAAACACTGCTCTCTGTAACATTCCTTCTACACACCAGTCTCCAACGTCTGCCCTCTGCAATGGTCCTTCTACACCCCACCCTCCAACCTTGATTTCTACAACAGTTCTTCTGTACTGCAGTCTTCAACCTCGGTTCTCTGTAAGGTTCTTTCTGCACCCCAGTCTCCAACCTCTGCTTTCTGTATCAGTCCTTCTGCACCACAGTCTCCAAACTCTGCTCTCTGAAACAGTCCTTCTGCACCTCACTGTTCAACATCTGCTCTCTGCAACAGTCCTTCTCCACCCCAGTCTCCATCCTCTGCTCTCTGTAACAGTTTTTCTGTACTGAAGTTTCCAAACTCTTCTCTCTGTAACGGTCTTTCTGCACCGCTCTCTCCAAACTCTGCTTTCTCTATCAGTTTTTCTGCACTCAAGTCTCCAACCTCTGCTCTCTGTAACTGTCCTTCTTCACCTCAGTCTCCAACGTCTGCTCTCTGAAACAGTCCTTCGGCACCCCAGTCTCCAACTTCTGCTCTCTGTTAAAGTCCTTCTGTATTCCAGTCTACAAACTCTGCTCTCTGTAATGGTCCTTCTGGACCCCAGTCTCCAAACTCTGCTTTCTATATTAGTCTTTTTCCACCCTGGTCTCTAAACTCTGCTTTCTGTAACAGTCCTTCTGCAACTCAGACTATAATTTCTTCTCTCTGCAACAGTCCTTCTGTGCCCTAATCTCCAAACTCTGCTCTCTTCAAAAGTCCTTCTGAACCTCAGTGTCCAAACTCTGCTCTCTGTAAGATCCTTCTGAAACCCAGTCCACAACCTCTACTTTCTGCAATGATCCTTCTTCACCCCAGCCTCTAACCTCTGTTCTCTACAACAGTTATTCTGCACCACAGTTTCAAACCTCTGCACTCTATAACATTCCTTCTGTACCGCAGTCTCCAACCTTTGTTATCTGTAAGGGTCCTTCTACACTTCAGTCTCCAACCTCTTCTCTCTGAAACAGTGCTTCTGCACCTCAGTCTCCAACTTTTGCTCTCCTTAATATCTTTCTGCAACCCAGTATTCAAACTCTGCTCTCTGTACCAATCCTTCTGCACCACAATCTCCAAACTCTGCTGTCTGTAACAGGTCTTCTACACCCAAGTCTCCAAACTTTTCTCTCTGTATTAGTCCTTCTGCACCCCAGTCTCCAACCTCTGGTCTCTGCAACGATCCTTCTGCACCCCAGTCTTGTACCTCTGTTCTCTACAACACTTCTTCTGCACCACAGTCTCCAAACACTGCTCTCTGTAACAGACTATCTGTTCCACAGTATCCAACCTCTGTTTCATTTAAGGGTCCTTCTGCCCCCGAGTTTCCAACCTCTGCTTTCTGTATCAGTTTTTCTGCACCACAGTCTCCAAACTCTGCTCTATAACAGTCCTTCTCCAACACAGTCTGCAACCTCTGCACTCTGCAATTGTCCTACTGCATTCCAGTCTCCAACCTCTGCTCTCTGCAACAGTCCTTCTACACCCCAGTCTCCAACCTATGCTCTCTGTAACAGTACTTTTGTACTGCAGTTTCCAAACTCTTCTATCTGTAACGGTCCTTCTGCACCCCACTCTAAAACCTCTGCTTTCTATATCAGTCCTTCTGCACTCAGTCTCCAACCTGTGCTCTGTAACAGTCCTACTGCACCTCAGTCTCTAACATCTGCTCGCTTCAACAGTTTTTGGAACCCCAAACTCCAACCTCTGCTCTCTGAAACAGTCCTACACCCAAGTCTCCAACCTCTGCACTCTTCAGCAGTCCTTCTGCACCTCAGTCTTCAACCTCTTCTCTTTGCAAAGGTCTTTCTGCACCTGAGTCTTCAACATCTACTCTCTGTAACAGTTCTTCTGCACCTCAGTCGCCAACCTCTGCTCTCTGTAAGATCCTTCTAAAAACCAGTCTCCAAACTCTGCTTTCTATAAAACTCCTTCTTCACCCCAGTCTCAAAATTCTGCTGTCTGTAACACTCCTTCAGCACCCCAGTCTGCACCCTATGTTCTCTGCAATGATCCTTCTACACCCAAGTCTCCAACCTCTGCACTCTGCAACAGTTCTTCTTCACCCCAGTCCCCTACATCTGCTCTCTGCAACAGTTTTTCTAAACCTCATTTTGAATACTCTGCTCTCTGAAAGGATCCTTTTGAACCCCAGTCTACAACCTCTGCTCTCTCTGACAGTCCTTTGGCACCTCAGTCACCAACCTCTGCTCTCTTTAAGATCCTTATGCCACTCAGTCTCCAAATTCTGCTGTATGTTACAGGTCATCTGCTCCCCAGTCTCCAAGCTCTGCTCTGTGTAACAGGCCTTCTGCACCTCAGTATCCAACATTTTCTCTCTGCAACAATCCTTCTGCACCCCATTCTTCAACCTCTGCTCTCTGCATCAGTCCTATTGCACCCCAATATCCAACCTGGGCTCTCTGTAAGATCCTTCTGCACACGTGTCTCAAACCTCTGCTCTCTTTAACAGTCCTTTTGTACAGCAGCCTCTAACCTCTATTCTCTGTAAAAGTCTTTCTGCACCCCAGTCTCTAAACACTGCACTCTGCACAGTCCTTCTGCACCCAGTCTCCAACCTCTCCTCTCTGCGACAGTCCTTCTGCACCTTAGTCTCTAAACACTGCTCTCTGTAACAGTTTTTCTACACCTCAGTCTTCAACAACTGCTCTCTGCAACAGTCCTTCTTCACCCAAGTCTCCAAACTCTACTCTCTAGAACAGTCCTTCTATACACCAGTCTCCATAATCTACTCTCTGCAATGATCCTTCTGCACCCCAGTCTCCAAAGTCTGCTCTCTGCAACAACTCTTCTGCACCACAGTCTGCAACATCTGCTCTCTGTAACAGTCCTTCTGTACTGCAGTCTCCAACCTCTGCTGTCTGTAACAGACCTGCTGCACCCAAGTCTCCAAACTCTGCTCTCTTTAAAAGTCTTTCTGCACTCCATTCTCCAACCTATGCTCTCTGTAAGATAATTCTGCACACCTGTCTCCAACCTCTGCTCTCTATAACAGTCCTTCTGTAACGCAGTCTCCAACCTCTGCTTTATGCAACAGTCCTTCTATTCCCCAGTCTCTAACGTCTGCTCTCTGCAACAGTCCTTCTACACCCCAGTCTCAAACCTCTGCTCTCTGCAACAGTTCTTGTACACCCCAGTCTCCATACTCTGCTCACCCCTATGATCCTTCTGCACTCCAGTCTCAAACCCATGCTCTCTGTAAAAGTCCTTCTCTACCGCAGTCTCCAAACTCGTTTCTCCGTAAGTGTCCTTATGTACTCCAGTATGCAACCTCTGCTTTTGGTATCAGGAGTTTTGAACCACAGTCTCCAAACTATGCCCTCTGTATCAGTCCCTCTGCAACTCAGTCTGCAACCTCTGCTTTCTGAAACAGTCCTCTTGAACGCCAGTCTCCATCCTCTGCTCTCTGCAACAGTCCTTTTGCACACCAGTCTCCATCATCTGCTCTCTGCAACAGATCTTCTCCACCCCAGTCTCCAACCTCTGCTCTTTTTAACAGTCCTTCTATACTGCAGTCTTCAACCACTGCTCTCTGTAAGGGTCCTTCTGCACACGAGTCTCCAAGCTCTGCTTTCTGTATTAGTCCTTCTGCACCCGAGTCTCCAACGTTTGTTCTGTGTAACTGTCCTTCTGCACCTTAGTCTCCAAATTCTGCTCTCTGCTACACTCCTTCTTCACCCCTATCGCCAACCTTTTCTCTCTGCAACAGTTTTTCTACACCCCAGTCTAAAACCTCTGCTCTCTGAAACAGTCCTTCTGCAACCCAGTCTCCAACCTCTGCTATCTATATCAATCATTCTGCACCTCAGTCTCCAAGCTCTGCTCTCTGCATCGGTTCTTCTGCACCTCTGTCTCCAAACTCTACTCTCTGCAACAGTGCTTCTGCACCTCAGTCTCCAAACTCTGATCTCTGTAAGATAAATCTGCAATGCAGTCTACAAACTCTGCTCTCTGTAACAGTCATTCTACACCCCAGTCTCCAACCTCTGCTCTCTTTATCAGTCCTACTGCATCCCAGTCTCCAACCTCTGCTCTCTGCAACAATCCTTCTGCACCCTCTCTCCAACCTGTGCTCGCTGCAACAGTCCTTGTTCACCAGTCTCCAACATCTGCTCTCTGCAACAGTTCTTCTGTACCTCAGTCTGAAAACTCTGCTCTCTGCAACAATCCTTCTGAACCCCAGCCTCAAAACTCTGCTCGCTGTAAACAGTCCTTCTGTACATCAGTCTCCAACCTCTTCTTTCTGTAAGACCCATCTGAAACCCAGTCTGGAAAACTCTGCTCACTGAAAAAGTCGTTCTGCACCCCAGTCTCCAAACTCTGCTCTCTGTAACAATAATTCTGCACCTGAGTCTCCAACCCCTGCTCTCTGCAAAGGTAATTCTGCACCCCAGTCTTTAACCTCTCTTCTCTGCAACAGTCCTCTGCACCCCAGTCTCCAACCTCTTCACTCTGTAGCAGTCCTTGTGTACCGGAGTCTCCAACCTCTGCTCTCTTTATCTTACCTTCTGCACCCAAGTCTCCGACATCTGCTTTCTCTATAAGTCTATCTAAACCCACTCTCCAAACTCTGCTCTCTTTAACAGTCTTTCTGCACCTCAGTCTCTAACTTCTCCTTTCTGTAACAGTGCTCCTGCACCCCAGTCTCCAACCTCTGCTCTCTGCAACATTCATTTTGCACCCCAGTCTCCTACCTGTGCTCTCTGTAAAAGTCCTTCTGCACATCATTCTCCAACCTCTTCTCTCAGCAACTGTTCTTATGCACCCCAGTCTCCAACTTCTGTTCTCTGCAACAGTCCTTCTGCACCTCAGTCTCCAATCTCTGCTCTCTGTCAGAGGCCTTCTGCACTCCAGTCTCCAACATCTTCTCTTTACAACAGGCCTTCTGCACCCAAGTCTCCAAACTCTGCTCTCTTTAACAGTCCTTCTGAACCCCAGTCTCCAACCGTTGCTCTCTGCAACAGTCTTTCTGCACCTCAGTCTTCATACTTCACTCGCTGTAAGATGCTTCTGCACACCAGTCTCCCAACTCTGCCCTTTGTATCAGTCCTTCTGAACCCCAGTCTCCAATCTCTGCTCTCTGCAACAGTCCTTCTGCACCTCAATCTCCAAACTCTGCTCTCTGTATGATGCTTCTGCAGCCCAGTCTACAACCTCTGCTCTCTGTAACAGTCCTTCTACACCCTTGTCTCCATAATCTGCTCTGCAACAGTCCTTCTGCACCCCAGTCTTCAACCTATGCTCTCTGTAAGATAATTTTGCACACCTGTCTCCAACCTCTGCTCTCAGTAACAGTCCTTCTGTACTGCAGTCTGCTACCTAGTCTCTCTGTAACGGTCCTTACGAACCCAAGACTCCAAACTCTGCGTTATGAATCAGTCATTCTGCACACCAGTCTTCAACCTCTGCTCTCTGTAACAGTCCTTCTGCACCTCAAACTCCAACCTCTGTTCTCTGCAAAAGTCCTTTTACGCCCCAATCTCCAACCTCTCCTATCTGCAACAGTCGTTCTGCACCTCAGTGTGCAAACTCTGCTCTCTGTAAGATCCTTCTGAAACCTAGTCCACAACCTCTGCTTTCTGAAATGGTCCTTCTACACCCCAGCCTCTAACCTCTGTTCTCTACAACAGTTATTCTGCACCCCAGTCTCAAACCTCTGCTCTCTGTAACATTCCTTCTGTACCGCAGTCTCCAAACACTGTTGTCTGTAAGGGTCCTTCTGAACCCCAGTCTCCAACCACTGCTTTCTGTATCAGTCCTATTGCACCACATTCTCCAAACTCTGCTTTGTGTAACAGTCCTTCTGCACCTCAGTCTGCAACCTCTGCTCTCTACAATAGTCCTTCTACACCCCAGTCTCTATTTTCTGCTCTCTGCAACAGTCCTTCTGCACCCCAGTCTCCAACATCTGCTCTCTGCAACAGTCCTTCTGCACCACAGTCACCAACCTCTGCTTTCTGTATCAGTCCTTCTGCACCCCAGTCTCCAACCTCTTCTCTCAGTAACAGTCCTTCTGCACCTCTTTCTGAAAACTCTTCTCTCTAAAACAATCCTTCTGCATCTCAGTCTCAAACCTCTTCTCTCTGTAAGAGTCCTTATGTACCTCAGTCTCCAACCTTTTGTCTCTGTAAGATTCTTTTGCAACCCACTCTTTAAACTCTGCTCTCTGTAACTATCCTTCTGCACCCAATTCTCCAACCTCTGCTCTCTGCACCAGTCCTCCTGCACCCCAGTCTCAAACATATGCTATCTGTAAGATCCTTCTGCACACCTGTCTCCAACCTCTGCTCTCTGTGAAAGTACTTCTGTAAAGCAGTCTCCAAATTCTGCTATCTGTAAGGGTCCTTCTGCACCGCAGTCTCCAATTTGTGCTCTCTGCAACACTACTTCTGCAACCGAGTAACCAAACTTTTCTCTCTGCAATAGATTTTCTGCACATGAGTCTCCAACCTGTGCTCTCGTTAAAAGTCCTAATGCACCCTAGTCTTCAACCTTTGCTTTCTGTTAAAGTCCTTCTGCACCAGAGTTTCCAATCTCTGCTCTCTATAACGATCCTTCTGCACCCCAGTCTCCAAAGTCTGCTCTCAGTAATAGTCCTTCTGCACCACGGTCTCCAACCTCTGGTCTCTGCAAAAGTCCTTCTGCACCCAAGTCTCCAACATCAGCTCTCTGCAACAGTCCTTCTACACCCCAGTCTACTGCTTCTGCTCTCTGCAACAGTCCTTCTACCCCCAGTCTCGATACTCTGCTCTCCCCAACGATCCTTCTGCACCCCAGTTTCCAACATCTGTTCTCTTCAACAGTTTTTCTGCACCCCAGTCTCCAACCTCTTCTCTCTTTAGAAGTCCTTCTGTACCGCAGTCTCCGACCTCTGTTATCTGTAAGGGTCGTTATGCACCCCAGTATCCAACCTCTTCTCTCTGCAACGATTCCTCTCAACATTAGTCGCCAACCTCTGCTCTCTGCAAAAGTCCTTCTGCACCCCAGTCTCCAAACTCTGCTCTCTGTAACAGACCTTCTGTACTGCAGTCCAAACTCTGCTCTCTGATACCTTCTTTCTTCACCCCAAACTCCAATCTTTGCTTTCATTATCAGTCCTTTTGCACTCCAGTATCCAAACTCTGCTCTCTGTAAGAGTCGTACTGAACCTCAGTCTCCAACCTCTGCTCTCTGTAAGATCCTTCTGCAGCCCAATTTCTAAACTCTGCTCTCTGTAAAATTACTTCTGCACCCTAGTTTCAACCTTCTGTTTTCTGCAACGGTCCAGCTGCACCCCAGTCTTCAACCTCTGTCCTCTGCAACAGTCCTTCTGCTCTCCAATATCCAAAATCTGGTCTGTGGAACAGTCCTTCTGTACCGATGTCTCATAACTCTGCTCTTCGTAAAGGTCCTTTTGCACCCCAGTTTCCAAACTCTGCTTCCTTTATCAGTCCTTCTTTAAAACAGTCTCCAAACTCTGCTCTCTGTAACAGTCCTTCTGCACCTCAGTCTCCAACCTCTGCTCTTTGCAAAAGTCCTTTGCACCCCATTCTCCAACCTCTGCTCTTTAAATAAGTCCTTCTGAAGAAGAGTCTCCAACATCTACTCTCTGCAGCAGCCCTTCTGTAATCTATTCTCCAAACTCTGCTCTCTGCAACAATCCTACTGCACCTCAGTCTCCAACATCTGCTCTCTGTAACAGTCCTTTTACATCTCAGTCTGAGACCTTTGCTCTCTGCATGATCTTTCTGATCCCATTCTTCAACGACTGCTCTCTGTAACGTCCTTTTGCACCTCAGTCTCCAAACTCTGCTCTATGGAAGATCTTTCTACCACCCAGTCTCCTAACTCTGCTCTCTATAACAGTTTTTCTGCACCAAATTCTTCAAACTCTGCTCTCTTTAACAGGCCCTCTGCATCCCAGTCTCAAAACTCTTCTCTCTGCAACGATCATTCTACACCCTTGTCTCCAACCTCTGCTCTCTGCAATAGTCCTTCTGCACCCTAGTCTCCAAATTCTACTCTCTGTAAGATCTTTCTGCACCCCAGTTTCTAACCTCTACTCTATGTAACAGTAATTCTAAACACCAGTCTCCAAAATCTGCTCTTTGTAACAGTCCGTCTGCACACCAGTCTGCAACATTTGTTTTCTGAAACAGTCCTTCTGCAACGCAGTCTGCAAACTCTGCTCTCTGTAACAATTCTGCTGTACCGCAGTCTCCAAACTCTGCTCTCTGTATCAGTCCTTCTTCACCCCAGTCTCCAACCTCTGCTCTCTATAACAGTCCTTCTGCACCTTAGTCTGCAACCTCTGCTCTCTACAATAGTCCTCCTGCACCCCAGTCTCCATCCTCTGCTCTCTGCAATACTAATTCTGCACCCCAGTCTCCAACATCTGCTCTCTAAAATAGTCCTCCTCCACCCCAGTCTCCAACCTCTGCTCTTTTCAACAGTCCTTCTGCACCCCAGTCTTCAACCTCTGCTTTCTGTATCAGTCCATCTGCACCCAAGTCTCCAACCTCTGCTCTGTGTAACAGCCCTTCTGTACCCCAGTCTCCAACCTCTGCTCTCTGCAACAGTCTTTCTGCAACCCAGTCTCCAAACATTGCACTCTGCAACATTCCTTCTCCACCCCAGTCTCCAACCTCTGCTCTCTGTAACGTCCTTCTGCACATCAGTCTCCAAACTCTGCTCTCTGTAAGCGTCCTTCTGCACCCCATTCTCCAATCTCTAATTTTTGTATCAGTCCTTCTGCACCACAGTCTCCAAACTCTGCTCTCTGTATCAGTGCTTCTGCACCTCACTCTGCCACCTCTGCTCTCTGCAAGAGTCCTTTTTAACCCCAGTCTTAAACCTCTGCTCGCTGCAACAGTCCTTCTGCACCCCAGTCTCCAAAATCTGCTCTCTGCAAAAGTCCTTTACCACCCCAGTCTCCAAACATTTATCTCTGTAACCGTCCTTCTGTACTGCAATCTCCAACCTGTGCTCTCTGTAACGGTTCTTGTGCACCCCATTCTCCAACCTTTGCTTACTATATCAGTCCTTCTGCACCACAGTCTCCAAACTCTGCTCTCTGTAACACTCCTTCTGCACCTCACTCTGCTACCTCTGCTCTCTGCAACAGTCCGTCTGCACCCCAGTCTCCAAAATCTGCTCTCTACAACAGTCTTTTTCCACCCCAGTCTCCAAACTCTGCTCTCTGTATCCATCCTTCTGTACTTCAGTCTCTAACCTCTGCTCTCTGTAACGGTTTTCTGCACCTCATCTCCAAACTCTGCTTTCTGTATCAGTTCTTCTGCACCCCGGTCTCTAAACTACCTCTCTTTAACAGTCCTTCTGCACCTCATATTCCAAACTCTGCACTCTGCAACAGTCCTACTGCACCCCATTCTCCAACCTCTGCTCTCTGCAACAGTCCTTCTGCACCTCAATGTCTAAATTCTGTTATCTGTATAATCCTTCTGAAACCCAGTCTCCAACCTGTGCTATTTGCAATGGTTCATCTGCACCCCACTCTCTAAACTCTGGTCCCTACAACAGTTATTCTGCAACCCAGTCTCCAACCTCTGCTCCCTGTAACAGTCCTCCTGTATCGCAGTATCAAACCTATGTTCTCTGTAATGGTCCCTCTGCACCCCAGTCTCTAAAATTTGCTATCTGGAAGAGTTCTTATGCACCCCAGTCTCAAAACTCTGCTCTCTGAAACATTTCTTCTTCACCCCAATTTCAAAACTGTGCTCTTTGTAACTGTCCTTCTGCAACCCACTCTCCAACCTCTGCTCTGTGTAACAGTTTTTCTGTACTGCAGTCTCCAACCTCTGCTCTCTGTAACTGTCCTCTTGCACCCCAGACTCTAACCTCTGCTTTCTGTATCAGGCCTTCTGCACTCAAGTCTCCAACTTCTGCTCTCTGTAACAGTCCTTAAGAACCCCAGTCTTCAAATTCTGCTCTCTGCAACAGTCCTTCTGCACCCCAATCTACAACCTCTGCTATCTGCAACAGTCCTTCTACACCCAAGTCTCCAACCTCTGCTCTTCAACAGTCCTTCTATACCTCTGTCTTCAAACTCTTCTCTCTGCATTGGTCTTTCTGCACCTCAGTCTTCAAACTCTACTCTCTGTAACAGTCTTTCTCTACCTCAGACTCCAACCTCTGATGTCTGTAAGATTTTTCTGCAACCCAATCCCCAAACTCTACACTCTGTAACAGTCCTACTGCACCCTTCTCCAAATTCTGCAATCTGTAAATGGCGTTCTGCACCCCAGTGTACAATCTCTGCTCTCTGGAACGATCATACTGCACCCAAGTCTCCAACCTCTTCTCTCTGCAACAGTCTTTCTGCACCCCAGTCTCTAACATCAGCTGTCTGCAATAGTCCTTCTGCACCTCAGTCTGAATACTTTGCTCTCTGCAACGATCCTTCTGCACCCCAGTCTCCAAACTCTGTTCTATGTAACACTTTTTCTGCACGTAAGTCTCAAACCTCTGCTCTCTGTAAGATCCTTCTACTACCCAGTCTCCAAACTCTGCTCACTGTAACAGTCCTTGTGCACCCCAGTCTCCAACATTTTCTCTCTTTAACAGGTTTTCTACACCCAAATATCTATTTTCTGCAATGTGCAATGGTCCTTCTGCACCCCAGTCTCCAAACTCTGTTCTTCAAAACAGTTCTTCTGTACCACAGTCTACAACCTCTGTTCTCTGTAAGGGTCCTTCTTCACCCCAGTCTCCAAACTCTCCTTTCTGTATCAGTCCTTCTGCACTACAGTCTCCAAATTCTGCTCTCAGTTACAGTCCTTCTGCACCCCAGTCTCCAACATTTTCTCTCTTTAACAGGTTTTCTACACCCAAATATCTATTTTCTGCAATGTGCAATGGTCCTTCTGCACCCCAGTCTCCAAACTCTGTTCTTCAAAACAGTTCTTCTGTACCACAGTCTACAACCTCTGTTCTCTGTAAGGGTCCTTCTTCACCCCAGTCTCCAAACTCTCCTTTCTGTATCAGTCCTTCTGCACTACAGTCTCCAAATTCTGGTCTCAGTTACAGTCCTTCTGCACCTCACTCTGCAAACTCTTTTCTCTGCAACAGCTCTTCTGCACCCCAGTCTTCAACCTTGGTCTCTTCAACACTCCTTCTGCAACCCAGTCTCCAAAATCTTCTCTCTGCAACAGACCTTCTGTACTGCAGTCTCAAACCTCTGCTCTCTGTAATGGTCCTTCTGCAACTCATTCTCCAAACTCTGCTTTCTGTACCAGATTTTCTGAACCCCAGTATCAAGCCGCGCTATTTGTAACTTTCCTTCTGCACCTCAGACTCCAAACTCTGCTCTCTGTAAGATTCTTTTTAAACCCAGTCTCCAAACTCTGCTTTCTGAAATGGTCCTTCTGCACCCCAGTCTCCAAACTCTGTTCTCTACAACAGTTATTCTGTACCCCAGTCTCCAACCTCTACTCTCTGTAACGGTCTTTCTGCACCACAGTTTCCAACCTGTGCTTTCTGTATCAGTCCTTCTGCACTCAAGGCTCTAACCTCTGCTTTCTGTAACAGTCCTTCTGCACCTCAGTCTCCAAATTCTTCTCTCTGCAAAAGTCTTTCTCCACCCCAGTCTCCAACATCTGCTCTCTGCAACAGAATCTGCACCCCAATCTCGAACCTCTCCTCCTTGCAACAGTTCTTCTGCACCCCAGTTTCCAACCTCCTCTCTGCAACAGTCTTTCTGCACCCAAGTCTCCAACATCTGATCTCTCCAACAGTCTTTCTCCACCCTAGTCTCCAAACTCTACTCTCTGTAACAGTCCTTCTGTACTGCATTTTCCAATCTCTTCTCACTGTAACGGTCCTTCTGCAACCCAGTCTCCAAACTCTGCTTTCTGTATCAGTCCTTCTGTACACCAGGCTTCAAACTCTGCTCTCTGTTACAGTCCTTCTGCATCTCAGTCTCCACCATCTTCTCTCTACAACATTCCTTCTCCACCCCAGTCTCTAACCTCTGCTCTTTGCAAAAGTCCTTCTGCACCCCAGACTCCAACCTCTGCTATCTGTAAAGGTCCTTCTACACCCCAGTCTCCACACTCTGCTTTCTGTATAAGTTTTTCTGCACCCCAGTTTCCAATTTCTGCTCTCTGTAACAGTCCTTCTGCACCTCAGTCTCCAACCTCTGCTCTCTTCAACCGTCCTTCTGCACCCTAGTCTCAGACCTCTGCTCTGTGCAACAGTCATTCTACACCCAAGTCTCCAACCTCTACTCTCTGCAGTGATCCTTCTTCACCCCAGTCTCCATCGTCTGCTCTCTGAATCAGTCCTTCTGCACCACAGTCTCCAACCTCTGGTCTCTATAAGATTCTTCTGCAACCCAGTTTCCAAACTCTACTCTCTGTGACATTCCTACTGCACCCCAGTCTCCAACCTCTACTCTCTGTAACAGTCCTTATGTTTCGCATTCTCCAAACTCTGCTCTCTGCAACTGTCCTTCTTCACCTCAGGCTCCAACCTCTGCACTCTGCAAAAGTCCTTCTGCAAGCAGAAGCAAGCAGGGCAGGCATACCAGCGTCCCACTGGCAAGACAGGCCAGGAAGCTTGACAACGTAGTGGACACGTAACACCGAGGCAGTCGCTTCACACTGGTTGGTGTGGGGGTGGAGCAGTGTCACCGCCCGGGTTTGTAGGGGGCTCAGCGACCCGTTGGAGAGGTAGTCAGGTACCCCCATTGGGAGTGGGGGCTGTGCAGAACTGCAACCCACCGGCCTAGAGGCCTGCCAGCATGGTAGACACGTCACACCAATTGGAGTGGGGACCCAGCAGAGCCGCCACCCACATCTAGATCAGGACCAATGACCCCATGGCGTGGTAGTTACGTTACCACAATTGGAGTGGGGCCAGAGCAGAACAGCCACCCGTGCCCGCAGTGGGGGCAGACCTGCGACCGATTAGCCTGACAGACAGACTACCCTAATTAGAGGAGGAGCACAGCCACTACCCGCCCTGCAAGGGAGACTTCCCAACTATACAAGAGCAATATAAATAAATAAAGGGTATATTTCAAAAACACAACTGTTGCACCAAGCAGAAAGAAACGCGAGCAGTATGAAAAGACAAGGAAAGAAGGACCACAAGCAATGCAAGTCAACGTAACTTTAGAAGAGGTAATAGCTGCAACAGATGGAATGTCAGATAAAGAGTACAGGATATATATGCTTCAGATGATCTGGAGTCTCAAGGAAGACATGAGACAGCAAAATCAGACAATGAAAGATCACATTGACAAACAAATCCAGGAAGTAAAAGATCAATTTCACAGGGAGATACAGGTAATAAAAAATAAACAAATAGAAATCCTAGAAATGCAGGAAACCATAAACCAACTTAAAAACTCAATTGAGAATACTACCAGCAGAGTAGATCACTTAGAAGAGAGAACATCAGACAATGAAGACAAAGTATTTCAACTGGAAAAAACATAGACAGCTCAGCAAGTCTGCTAAGAAACCATGAGCAGAACATCCAAGAATTATGGGACAATATCAAAAGACCAAATTTAAGAGTCATTGGGATACAGGAAGGCACAGAGCTCCAAACCAAAGGAATAAACAGACTATTCAGTGAAATTATATGAGAAAACTTCCCAGACTTGAAGCATGAGGCAGAATCACAAATCCTAGAAGCCTACAGGACGCCGAATGTGCAAAATCATAAGAGATCCAAACCCAGACACATTATAATGAAGATGTCCAACATACAAAATAAAGAGAGAATTTTAAAAGCTGCAAGAGAAAGAAAGCAGATTACATTTAGGGGCAAACCAATCAGGATAACAGCTGATCTCTCAACACAGACTCTGAAAGCTAGAAGATCCTGGAATAACATATTTCAAACACTGAAAGAAAATGGGTTCCAACCAAGAATTGTGTATCCGGTGAAATTAAGCTTCAGGATAGAAGATGAAATTAAATCCTTCCACGATAAACAAAAGTTAAAATAATTTGCAGCTAGAAAACCATCTCTTAAAAAAATCCTTGGCAAAACATTACAGGAAGAGGAAATGGAAAATAACATTGAAAACCAACAATGGGAGATAGGACAGTAAAGGAGGGAAAGTAGTCAAAGAGGAACAAATCAGGTTTAGTAACATCAATAAACAAATATGGCTAGAAGAACAAATCATATCTCAATAATAACTCTAAATGTTAATGGCTTAAACTCACCAATTAAGAGACACAGGCTAGTAGAATGGATCACAAAACAAGACCCAAGAATATGCTGACTACAGGGGACGCATTTGATAGAAAAAGATATTCATAGACTGAAGGTGAAAGGTTGGGAAAAATCATACCACTCATATGGAATGCGGAAACAAGCAGGAGTGTTCATACTCATATCTAATAAAATAGATTTCAAGACAAAGTTAATCAAAAGGGATAAAGAAGGACACTTCATGCTGCTCAAGGAAACCATACACCAACAAGACATAACAATCATAAATATATATGCCCCAAATAATGGTGCAGCTGTGTTCATCAAGCAAACTCTTCTCAAGTTCAAGAGTCTAATAGACCAACATACAATAATCATGGGAGACATCAACACACCTCTCTCACCACTGGACAGATCTTACAAACAAAAGTTAAATAAAGAAACTATAGAACTCAATAACACAATTAACAACCTAGACTTAATTGACATATATAGACTATACCACCCAACATCAAGTAGTTACACTTTTTTCTCAGCAGCACATGGAACCTTCTCAAAAATAGACCATATATTATGTCACAGGGCAACTCTTAGACAATATAAAGGGGTAGAGATAATACCATGCATCTTATCTGATCATAATGGAATAAAACTAAAAATTAATGATAAAAGAAGGAAGGAAAAATCAAGCATCACTTGGAGAATGAACAATAGGTTGCTGAATGATCAATGGGTTTTAGAAGACATCAAGGAGGAAATTAAAAACTTTGTAGAGTTAAATGAAAACACAGACACAACATATCGGAATCTATGTGACACACTGAAAGCAGTTCTAAGAGGAAAATTCATTGCTTGGAGTTCATTCCTCAAAAAAAGAAAAAAAAACAACAAATAAATGATTCATTACTCAAAAAAAAGAAAAAAAACACAAATAAATGTTCTCATACTTCATCTCAAAATCCTAGAAAAAGAAGAGCAAAACAACAACAAAAGAAGTAGAAGGCAAGAAATAATTAAAATCAGAGCTGAAGTAAATGAAATTGAAACAAAAGAAACAATTGAAAAAACTGACAAGACTAAAAGTTTGTTCTTTGAAAAAATAAATTAAAAAATGAAAAAGGCAATATCACAACAGACACTTCAGAAATACAGAAGATAATCAGAAATTATTTTGAATCCTTATACTCGAATAGAATAGAAGATAGTGACGGCATAGATAAATTCCTTAAGTCCTATAATCTGCCCAGATTGAGTCAGGAGGATATAGACAACCTAAACAGACCAATAACAATAGAGGAAATAGAAGAAACCATCAAAACATTACCAACTAAGAAAAGCCCAGGACCGGATGGGTATACAGCAGAGTTTTACAAAACCTTTAAAGAGGAACTAACACCAATACTTTTCAAGCTATTTCAGGAAATAGAAAAAGAGGGAGAACTTCTAAATTCATTCTACGAGGCCAACATCACCCTGATTCCGAAACCAGATAAAGACACTTCAAAGAAAGAAAACTACAGACCAATATCTCTAATGAACCTTGACACAAAAATCCTCAATAAAATTCTCGCGAATCTGATTCAAATACATATCAAAAAAATTATACACCATGATTAAGTAGGATTCATCTCTGGGATGCAAGGCTGGTTCAATATACGGAAATCAATAAATGTTATTCACCACATCAATAGACTTAAAAATAAGAACCATATGATCATCTCGATAGATGCAGAAAAAGCATTCGACAAAGTACAGCATCCCTTTATGTTCAAAGCTCTAGAAAAATTAGGGATAACTGGAACATATCTCAACATTGTAAAAGCAATCTACAATAAGCCACAGGCCAGCATTAATCTGAATGGAGAAAAATTGAAGGCATTCCCTCTAAGATCTGGTACAAGACAGGGATGCCCTCTCTCACCACTTCTGTTCAACATAGTCCTCAAAACACTGGCCAGAGCAATTAGACAGTCGAAAGAAATTAAAGTCATAAAAATAGGAAAAGAAGAACTTAAATTATCACTATTTGCAGATGATATGATCCTATACCTAGCAGACCCAAAAGGGTCTACAAAGAAGCTATTAGAGCTAATAAATGAATTCAGCAAAGTGGCAGGATATAAGATCAACACGCATAAATCAAAAGCATTCCTGTATATCAGTGACAAATCCTTTGAAACGGAAATGAGGACAACTACTCCATTCACAATATCCCCCCAAAATTAAAATACTTGGGAATCAACCTAACAAAAGAGGTGAAAGATTTATATAATGAAAATTACAGAACCCTAAAGAAAGATATAGAAGAAGACTTTAGAAGATGGAAAAATATACCCTGCTCATGGATAGGCAGAACTAACATCATCAAAATGGCGATATTACCTAAAGTTCTCTATAAGTTCAATGCAATGCCAATCAAAATCCCAACGGCATTTCTTGTAGAAATAGATAAAAAAATCATGAAATTCATATGGAATAATAAAAGACTCAGAATAGCAAAAACAATGCTAAGCAGGAAGTGTGAATCAGGTGGTATAGCGATACCAGACTTCAAACTATACTACAGAGCAATAGTAACAAAACAGCATGGTACTGGTACCAAAACAGGCGGGTGGACCAATGGTACAGAATAGAGGACACAGTAACCAATCCACAAAACTACAACTATCTTTTATTTGATAAAGGGGCTAAAAGCATGCAATGGAGGAAGGATAGCATCTTCAACAAATGGTGCTGGGAAAACTGGAAATCCATTTGCATCAAAATGAATCTGAATCCCTATCTCTCACCATGCACAAAAGTTAACTCAAAATGGATCAAGGAGCTTGATATTAAGTCAGAGACACGGCATCTGATAGAAGAAAAAGTTGGTTATGATCTACATACTGTGGGATCGGGCCCCAAATTCCTCAATGGGACACCCATAGCACAAGAGTTAACAACTAGAATCAACAAATGGGGCTTACTCAAACTAAAAATTTTTTTCTCAGCAAAAGATACAATAAGAGAGATAAACAGGGAGCCTACATCCTGGGAACAAATCTTTAATCCACACACTTCAGATAGAGCCCTAATAACCAGAATATACAAAGAACTCAAAAAATTAGACAATAAGATAACAAATAACCCAATCAATAAATGAGCCAAGGACCTGAACAGACACTTCTCAGAGGAGGACATACAATCAGTCAATAAGTACATGAAAAAATGCTCGCCATCGCTAGCAGTCAGAGAAATGCAAATCAAAACTACCCTAAGATACCATCTCACTCCAGTAAGTTTGGCAGCCATTAGGAAGTCAAACAACAATAAGTGCTGGAGAGGATGTGGGGAAAAGGGCACTCTTATTCATTGCTGGTGGGACTGCAAATTGGTGCAGCCAATTTGGAAAGCAGTATGGAGATTTCTTGGAAAGCTGGGAATGGAACCACCATTTGACCCAGCTATTCTGCAGTAGTCCTTCTGCACCTCAGTATCCAACCTCCACTCTCTGTAACGGTCCTTCTGCACCTCAGTCTCCAACCTCTGCTCTCTTTAAGATCCTTCTGCAACCCAGTCTCCAAACTCTGCCCTCTGCAACAGTCGTTCTGCATCCCTTCACCAAACTCTGCTCTCTGTAACAGGCCTTCTGAACCGCATTCTCCAAACTCTGTTCTCTGTAACAGTCCTTCTGAACACCAGGAGCCAAATTCTGTTCTCTGTAACAATCCTTCTGCACCTCAGTTCCCAAACTCTGACATCTGCAATGATCCTACTGCACCCACGTCTCCCAACACTGCTCTCTTTAACAGTCCTCCTTCACCCCAGTCTCTTTGCAAAAGTCCTTCACCCCAGTCTCCAACATCTGCTCTCTGCAACAGTCCTTCTGCACCTCAGTCTGAAAACTCTGCTCTCTGCAAGAATCCTTGTTCACCCCAGTCTCCAAACTCTGCTCTCGGTATCATTTCATCTGCACCTCCGTCTTGAAATTCTGCTCTATGTAAGATCCTTCTGCAACCCAGTCTCCAAACTCTGCTCTCTGGAACATTCCATCTGCACCCCAGTATCCAAGCTCTGGTCTGTGCAACAGTTCATCTGCACCCCAGTCTCAAACCTCTGCTCTCTGAAAGATCCTTCTGCACTCCAGTCTCCAAACTCTGATTTCTTTAACAGTCCTTCTTCACCCAAGTCTCCAACCTCTGCTCTCTGTAAAAATCCTTCTGCACCTCAGTCTCCAACATATGCTCTCTCTAGCGGTCCTTCTGCGCCCATTCTCCAACTTCTGTTGTCTGCAAGAGTCCTGCAGCACCTCAGTCTCAAAATTCTGCTCACTGCAACAAGCCTTCTGCACCCCAGTCTCCAACTTCTGCTCTCTGCAACAGTTCTTTTGCACCCCAGTCTCCAATATCTACTCTCTGAAACAGTCCTTCTCCACCCCTGTCTCCAACCTCTGCTCTCTGCAACACTCCTTCTGCACCGCAGTCTCTAACTTCTGCTCTTTGTAAGTATCTTCTGCACCTCAGTCTCCAAATTCTGCTCTCTGCAACAGTCCTTATTCACCCAAGTGTCCAACCTCTGCTCTCTGCAACAGTACTTCTTCACCCAAGTGTCCAACCTCTGCTCTCTGCAACAGTCCTTGTACACCACAGTCTTCAACCTCTGCTCTGTGTAACAGTCCTTCTGCACCCCAGTCTCTAACCGCTGCTCTCTCTAACAATCCTTCTGCAACCCAGTCTCCAACCTCTTCTCTCTGTAACAGTCCTTCTGCACCACATTCTCAAACCTCTGCTCTCTGTTAAAGTCTTTCTATACTGCAGTCTCCAAACTCTGCTCTTTGTAACGGTCCTTCTGCACCCCAATTTCCAACCCCTGCTTTAAGTTACAGTCCTTCTGCACCTCAGTCACCAAATTGTGCTCTCTGTAACTGTCCTTCTGCACCTCAGTCTCCAACCACTGCTCTCTGTTACAGTACTTCTGCGCCTCAGTCTGAAACCTCTACTATCTGCAAGATCTTTGTGCACCCCAGTCTCCACCACTGCTCTCTGCAGCAGTCGTCCTGCACCCCAGTCCGTAAAATCTCTTCTCTGAAACAGTCCTTCTGCACGTCAGTCTGCAAAGTCTGCTCTCTGTAATGGTCTTTCTGCACCCCAGTCTGCCACCTCTGCTTTCTCTATCATAATTCTTCACCCCAGTCTCCAAAGTCTGCTCTGTGTAACAGTCCTTCTGAATCTCAGTCTCCAACCTCTGCTCTCTGCAACAGTCCTTCTGCACCCCAGTATCCAACCTCTGTTTTCTGCCACATTCCTTCTGCACCCCAGTCTCCAAACTCTGCTCTCTGTAACAGTCCTACTCCAACCCAGTCTCCAACCTCTGCTTTCTTTATCAGTAATTCTGCACCCCAGTCTCCACCTTTGCTCTCTGCAACGATTCTTCTGCAACTCAGTCTCCAACCTCTGCTCTCTGCAACCGTCTCTCTGCACCCCAGTCTCCAACCTCTGCTCTCTGCAACGATCCTTATGCACCCCAGTCTCCAACAGCTGCTCTCTGCAACAGTCCTTCTGCACCCCAGTCTCCAACATCTCCTCTCCTTAACACTCCTTCTGCACTCCAGTCTCCAACCTCTGTTCTTTGTAAGGTCCTTCTGCACCCCAGTTTCCAAACTCTGCTCTCTGTAATATTCCTTCTCCAACCCAGTCTCCAACTTCTGCTTTCTTCAATGGTCCTGCTGCACCCCAGTCTCCAACCTCTGTTCTCTGTAAGGACCTTCTGCACCCCAGTTTCCAAACTCTGCTCTCTGTAACATTCCTTCCCCAAGCCAGTCTCCAACCTCTGCTTTCTTCAACGGTCCTGCTACAACCCAGTCTCCAACCTCTGCTTTCTGTATCATTAATTCTGCACCCCAGTCTCCAAAGTTTGCTATCTGTAACATTCGTTCTGCATCTCAGTCTCCAACCTCTGCTATCTGCGATAGTTTTTCTGCACCCAAGTTTCCAAACTCTGCTCTCTGATACAGTTCTTCTGAATACCAGTCACCAACATTCGCACTCTGAAAATGTTCTTCTATAAACTATTCTCTAAACTCTGCTCTCTGTAACAGTCCGCCTATATTGCAGTCTCTAAACTCTGCTCTCTGTAACAGGACTTCTGCACTGCAGTCTCCAAACTCTGTTCTCTGTAACAGTCCGTCTGAACCCCAGTCTCAAACCTCTGCTCTCTACAATGATTCTACTGCACCCAGTTCCCAAGCTCTTTAATCTCCAAAAATCCTTCTACACCTCAGTTCCCAAACTTTTACCTTTGCAATGGTCCTACTGCACCCCAGTCTTAAACCTCTGCTCTCTGCGACGATACTTATGCAACCCAGTCTCCAACATATACTCTCAGCAAAAGTCCTTCTGCACCCCAGTCTCCAACCTCTGTTCTCTGTAAATTTTTCTGCACCCCAGTTTTCAAACTCTGCTCTCTGTAGCATTCCATCTCCACCACAGTCTCCAACCTCTGTTCTCTGCAACGGTCCTTCTGCACGCCAGTCTCCAACCTATGTTCTCGGCAACAGTCCTTCTGCACCCCAGTCTCCAAACTCTTCTCTGGATATCATTTTTTTTTCTTCACCTCAGTCTCCAAACTTTTCTCTATGTAAGATCTTTCTGCAACCCAGTCTCTAAACTCTGCTCTCTGTAACAGTCCTTCTGCACCCCAGTCTCCAACCTGTACTCTGTGCAACAGTTCGTCTGCACCCCAGTCTCCAAACTCTGCTCTCTGAAAGATCCTTCTGCACCCCAGTTACCAAATTCTGATCTTTGTCACAGTCCTTTTTAACCTCAGTCTCCAACCTCTGCTCTCTGTAACAATCCTTCTGCACCTCAGTCTCCAAAATCTGCTCTCTGCAAAGGTCCTTCGGCACCCCATTCTCCAAACTCTGTTGTCTGCAAGAGTCCTTCATAACATCATATCCAAACTTTACTCACTGCAACAATTCTACTGCACCCCAGTCTTCAACTTCTACTCTCTGAAGAATTTGTTCTTCACCCCATTCTCCAACCTATGATCTCTGTAACAGTTATTCTGTACCGCAGTCTCTAACTTCTGCTCTCTGTGAGTCCTTCTGCACTTCAGTTTCCAAACTCTGCTCTCTGTAACCATCCTTCTGCACCGCAGTCTCCAACCTCTGCTTTCTGTAACAGTCCTTCTGCACCTCAGTCTCAAACCTCTGCTCTCTGCAATAGTCTTTTTGAACCAAAGTCTTCAAAATCTGCTCTTTGTAAGATCCATCTAAACCCCAGTCTCCAACCTCTGCTCTTTGTAACAGTCCTTCTGCACCCCAGTCTCCAACCTCTGCTCTCTGTAACAGTTTTTCTGCACGTCATTCTCCAACCTATGCTCTCTGCAACAGTCATTCTGAACCACACTCTCCAACCTCTGCTCTCTGCAAAAGTCCGTCTGCACCCCAGTCGCAAACATCTGCTCTCTGCAACAGTCCTTCTACACACCAGTCTCCAACTCTGCTTTCTGCAATGATCTTTCTGGACCCCAGTCTCCAACGTCTGCTCTCTGCAAGAGACCTTCTGGACCACAGTCTCCAACCTCTCCTCTTTGTAACAATCCTTCTGCACCCCTGTCTGCAACCTCTGCTCTTTGTAAGATCTTTCTGCAACCCAGTTAGAAACTCTGCTTTCTGTAACAGTGCTTCTGCCCACCGGTCTTCAACCTCTGCTCTCTGTAACGATCCTTCTTCACCAAAGTCTCCAACCTCTGCTCTCTGCAACAGTCCTTCTACAACCCAGTCTCCAACATCTGCTCTCTGCAAAGGTCCTTTTGCACCTCACTCTGAAAAGTCTGCTCACTGCAACGACCCTTTTGCACCACAGTCTCCTATTTCTGCTCTCTGTAACAGTCCTTCTGCACCTCATTCTCCCAACTCTGCTCTTTGTAAGATTCTTCTACAACCCAGTCTTTAAACTCTGCACTCTGTGTAACAGTCCTTCTGCACAACAGTCTCCAAACTCTACTCTCTGTAACATGACTTCTGCCACCCAGTCTCCAAACTCTGCTATCTGTCACAGGCCTTCTGCACCCCAGTCTCCAACCTCTTCTCTCTGCAACGATTTTTCTCCACCCCAGTCTCCAGAATCTGCTCTCTGCAACAGTCCTTTTGTACCCCAGTCTCAAAACTCTGCTCTCTGTAATATCCATCTGAACCCCAGTCTGCAAACTCTGCTCTCTGTAACAGTCCTTCTGCACCCCAGTCTTTAAACACTGCTCTCTGTAACAGTCCTTCTGCAGCTCAGTCTCCAACATCTGCTCTGTGTAACAGTCCTTCTGCACCCCAGTCTCTAAAATCTGCTCTCGGCCACAGTCCTTCTGCACCCCAGTCTCCAACGTCTGCTCTCTGGAACAGTCCTTCCTCACCCCAGTCTCAAAACTCTGCTCTTTACAACGATCCTTCTGGAACCCAGTCTCCAACCTTTGCTTTTTGTGTCAGTCTTTGGGAACCCCAGTCTCCAACCTCTGTTCTCAGTATCTATCCTTCTGCACCTCAGTCTCTAACCTGTGCTCTATGTAAGAGTCCTTCTGCCCTCCAGTCTCCAACCTCTTCTCTCGGTTACAGTCCTATACCGAAGTCTCCAAACTTTGCTCTCCTTAACGGTCCTTCTGCACACCAATTTTCAAAATCTGCTTCTTGTAACAGTCCTTCTGCACCTGAGTCTCCAAACTCTGCTCTCTGTAACAGTCCTTCTACACCTCAGTCTCCAACCTATGCTCTCTGTAACAGTCCTTCTGCACCTCGGTCTGAAAATTCGGCTCGCTGCACAATCCTTCTGCACCTCAGTCTCCAAACACTGCTCTCTGTAACAGTTCGCCTGCACCTCAGTCTACAATCTCTGCTCTCTGTAAGATCCTTCATCAACCCAGTGTTCAGACACTGCTCTCTGTAAAAGACTTTCTGCACCCAAGTCTCCAAATTTTTCTCTCTGCAACAATTCTTCACCACACCAGTCTCAAACCTCTTCTCTCTGCAACAGTCCTTTTGCACTACAGTCGCCAAACTCTGCTCTCTGCAACAGTCCTTCTGCACCGCAGTCTCCAACCTCTGCTCTCTGTAACCATCCTTTTGCACCGCAGTCTCCAACCTCTGCTCTCTGTAACAGTCCTTCTGCACCGCAGTCTCCAACCTCTGCTCTCTGCAACAGTCCTCTTGCACCACAGTCTCCAAAATCTGCTCTTTGTAAGATCCATCTGAACCCCAGTCTCCAAATCTGCTCTCTGTAACAGTTTTTTTGCACCTCATTCTCCAACCTCTGCTCTCTGCAACAGTCATTCTGAACTCCACTCTCCAACCTCTGCTCTCTGCAACAGTCCGTCTTTACCCCAGTTGCCAACATCTGTTCTCTGCAACAGTCCTTCTACACCCCAGTCTCCAACTCTGCTTTCTGCAACGATCTTTCTGGACCTCAGTCTCCAAAGTCTGCTCTCTGCAAGAGTCCTTCTGGATCACAGTCTACAACCTCTGCTCTCTGTATCAATCCTTCTTCACCCCTGTCTGCAACCTCTGCTCTTTGTAAGATCCTTCTGGAACCCAGTTTGAAACTCTGCTCTCTGTAACAGTGCTTCTGCCCACCGGTCTCCAATCTCTGCTCTCTGTAACGATCCTTCTTCACCAAAGCCTCCAACCTCTCCTCTCTGCAACAGTCCTTCTACAACTCAGTCTCCAATATCTGCTCTCTGCAAAGGTCCTTTTGCACCTCTCTCTGAAATGTCTGCTCACGGCTATAATCTTTCTGGACCCCAGTCTACAAAGTCTGCTCTCTGCAACAGTCATTCTACACCTCAGTCTCCAACATCTGCTCTCTGAAACAGTCTTCTGCACCTCAGTCTGAAGACTCTGCTCACTGTAACATCCGTTCTATACCCCTGTCTCCAACCTCTGTCCTCTGCAACAGTCCTTTTGCTCCCCAGTCTCTGAGATCTGCTATTTGTAACAGTCCTTCTGTACTGGAGTATCCAACTTCTGCTCTTTGTAACGGTCCTTCTACACCCAAGTCTCCAAACTCTGCTTTCTGTATCAGACTGTCTGAAAACCAGTCTCCAACCAGTGTTCTCTGTATCTATCTTTTTGCACCTCAGTCTCAACCTGTTCTCTATGTAAGAGTCCTTCTGCACACCAGTCTCCAACCTCTGCCCTTGGTAACAGTCCTATATCGCAGTCTCCAAACTCTGCTCTCCTTAACGGTCCTTATGCACCCCAATTTCCAAACTCTGCTTCCTGTAAAAGTCCTTCTGCACCTGAGTCTCCAAACTCTGCTCTCTGTAACAGTCCTTTTACACCTCAATCTCTAACCTATGCTCTCTGTAACAGTCCTTCTGAACCTCAGTCTAAAATTCTGCTCTCTGCACGATCCTTCTGCACTCCAGTCTCCCACCACTGCTCTCGGTAACAGTCCCCCTGCACCTTAGTCTCCAACCTCTGCTCTCTGTAAGATCCTTCATCAACCCAGTCTCCAAGCACTGCTGTTTGTAAGAGACCATCTCACAAAGGTCTCCAAATTCTTCTCTCTGCAACGATTCTTCTTCACACCAGTCTCAAACCTCTGCTCTATGAAACAGTCCTTTTGCACCACAGTCAACAACCTCTGCTCTCTGCAACAGTCCTTCTGCACCCCAGTCTCCAACCTCTGCTCTCTGTAACCGTCCTTCTGCACCCCAGTCTCAAACCTCTGCTCTCTGTAACCGTCCTTCTGAACCCCAGTCTCCAACCTCTGCTTTCTGTAACAGTCTTTCTGAACCTCAGTCTTCAACCTGTGATCTCTGCAACAGTCCTTTGCACCCCAGTCTCCAACATGTGCTCTCAGCAACAGTCCTTCTTACTCCTGTCTCTAAACTCTACTCTCTTCAAGGATCCTTTCTGACCCCAGGCTCCAACGTCCTTCTGCAACAGTCCATCTGCACCAGTCCTTCTGCACCACAGTCTCCAACGTCCTTCTGCAACAGTCCTTCTGCACCACAGTCTCCAACTTCTGCTCTCTGTAAGATCTTTCTGCACACCAGTTTCCAAAATCGGCTCTCTCTAACATTCCTTCTCCAACGCAGTCTGTAACCTCTGCTTTCTTCGAAGTTCCTGTGGCACCCCATTCTCCAACCTCTGGCCTCTGTCACAGTTTTTCTGCTCCCCAGTGTCCAACATCTGCTCTCTGTAACAGTCCTTCTGTACCGACGTCTCAAAACTCTACCCTCTGTAACGGTCTTTCTTCAACTCAATTTTTAAACTCTACTTTCTGCAAGTGTCCTGCGGCACCCCAGTCTCCAAACTCTGTCCTCTGCAACAGTCCTTCTTCTCCCCAGTCTCCAACATATGCTCTCTGTAACAGTCCTTCTGAAAAGCAGTCTCCACCCTCTGGTCTCCGTAACGGTCCTTCTGGAACCCAGTCTCCAAACTCTGCTTTCTGTATCAGTCCTTCTGAAGCCCAGTCTCAAATCTCTGTTCTCTGTATATATCCTTCTGCACCTCAGTCTCCAACCTGTTCTCTCTGTAACATTTCTTCTGCACCCCAGTCTCCAACCTCTGCTCTCTGTAACAGTTTTTTTTATACCGCAGTCTCCAAATCCTGGTCTCTGTAATGGTCCATTTGCACCCCAATTTCCAAAATCTGCTTACTGTAACAGTCCTTCTGCACCTCAGTCTACAAACTCTGCTCTCTGTAAAAGTTTTTCTACACCTCAGTCTCCAACCTCTGCTCTCTGTAAGATTCTTCAGGAACCCAGTCTCCAACCACTACTCTCTGTAACAGTCCACCTGCACCTCGATCTTCAACCTCTGCTCTCGGTAAGATCCTTCAGCAACCCAGTCTCCAAACTCTGGTCTCTATAAAAGTCTTTCTGCACCCCAGTCTCCAAACTCTCCTCTCTGTAACAGGCCGTCTGCACGCCAGTCTCCATACTCTGCTCTCTGTAGCAGGCCTTCTGCACCCCAGTCTCCAAACTCTGCTCTCTGCAATGATCCTTCTGCACCCCAGTCTCCAACATCTTCTCTCTGCAACGATCCTTCTGCACACCAGTCTCCAACCTCTGCTCTCTACAATGATCATACTGCACGCCAGTCTCCAACCTCTGATCTCTGCAACACTTCTTCGGCACCTCATTCTCCAAAGTCTTCTCTCTGTAAGATCCTTCTGCACCTCTGTCTTCAAGCTCTGCTCCTTGTAACGATCCTTCTGCACCCCAGTCTTCAACTTCTGCTCTGTGTAAAAGGACTTCTGTACCTCAGTCTCCAACATCTACTCTCTGCAACAGTCCTTCTGCACCCCAGTCTCCAAAATCTGCTTTCTGCACTGATCCTTCCTCACACCATTCTCCAACCTATGCTCTCTGAAACAATACTTCTGAACCCCAGTCTCCAACATTTGCTCTCTGCAATGCTCCTTCTGCAACTCAGTCTGAAAACTCTGCTCTCTGCAACAATCCTTCTGCACCTCAGTCTCCTACCTCTGCTCTCTGTAAGACCCTTTTGCATCCCAGTCTCCAAACTCTGCTATCTGTAACAGTCCTTCTGCACAACAGTTTCCAACCTCTGCTCTCTGTAAGAGAAATTCTGCAACCTAGTCTAAAACCTCTGCTCTCTGTAAAAAGCTTTCTTAAACGCAGTCCAACCTCTTCTCTCTGCAATGATTCTTCTCCACAACACTCTCAAACCTCTGCTCTCGGCTAAAGTCTTTCTGCATCCTTGTCTCCAACCTCTGCTCTCTGTAAGATCCTTATGCACTCCAGTCTCCTACCTCTCCTATCTGTAACAATCCTTCTGCAACCCAGTTTGTAACATCTGCTCTCTGCAAAAGTTCTTCTGCATCGCAGTCTGAAAACTCTGCTCTCTGTAACGACATATCTGCACCCCAGTCTCTAACCTTGTTCTGTACAACAGTTCTTCTGTACCACAGTCTTCAACCTCTGTTCTCTGTAAGGGTCCTTCTGCACCCCTGTCTCCAACCTCTGCTTTCTGTATCAGTCCTTCTGCACCACAGTCTCAAAACTCTACTCTCTGTAACAGTCCTTCTGCACATTACTCTGCAACATCTGCTCTCTGAAAAAGTCCTTCTGCACCCCAGTCTTCAACCTCTGCTCTCTGCAACAGTCCTTCCTCACCCCAGTCTCTAAAATCTGCTCTCTACAACAGTACTTTTCCAGCGAAGTCACCAAACTCTGCTCTCTGTAACAGTTCTTCTGCACCTCAGACTCCAACCTCTGCTCTCTGCAACAGTCCTTCTGCACCCCAACTCCAACTTCTGCTTTCTGTATCAGTCTTTCTGCAACCCAGTCTTCAAACTCTGCTTTCTGTATCCGTCGTTGTGCACGTCAGGCTTCAACCTCTGCTCTCTGTTACAGTCCTTCTGTACCCCAGTCTCCATCCTATGCTCTCTGCAACAGTCCTTCTGCACCCCAGTCTCCAACTTCTGCTCCAGGTAACAGTTCTACTGCACCCCAGTCTCCAACCACTATTCTCTGTGACAGTCCTTCTGCACATCAGTCTCCAACCTCTGTTCTCTGTAAGAGGCCTTCTGCACCCAGTCTACAACCTCTCTCTCTGTAACAGGCCTTCTGCACCCAAGTCTCTAAACTCTGCTCTCTTTAACAGTCCTTCTGCACCCCAGTCTCCAACCTCTTCTCTCAGTATCAGTCCTACACCCCAGTCTGGAAACACTGCTCTCTGTAACAGTTTTTCTGCAAATCAGTCTTCAAAAACTGCTATCTGCCAGAGTCCTTCTGTAGCCCAGTCTCTAACCTCTGCTCTCTAGAACAGTCATTTATACCCCAGTCTTCATAATGTACTCTCTGAAATGATCCTTCTGCACCCCATTCTCCAACGTCTTCTCTCTGCAAAATTCCTTCTGCACTCCAGTCTCCAAACTTTCCTCTCTGTAAGGTCCTTCTGCACCCCAGTCTCCAACCTGTTCTCTACAACAGTTCTTCTGTACCGCAGTCTTCAACCTCTGTTCTCTGAAAGAGTCCTTCTGCACCCCAGTCTCCAAACTCTGCTTTCTGTATCAGTCTTTTTTCGCCACAGTCTCAAAACTATGCTCTCTGTAACAGTCCTTCGGCACCTTACTCTGCAACCTCTGCTCTCTGCAGCAGTCCTTCTGCATCCCAGTCTTCAACCTCTTCTCTCTGCAACAGTCCTTCCTAACCCCAGTCTCCAAAATATGCTCTCTGTAACAGTCCTTTTCCACCGCAGTCTCAAACCTCTGCTCTCTGTAACAGTACTTCTGTACTGCAGTCTCCAACCTCTGCTCTCTGTAATGGTCCTTCAGCAGCCCAGTCTCCAAACTCTTCTTTCTGTATCAGTCCTTCTGCACCCCGGTCTTGAAACTCTGCTCTCTGTAACAGTCCTTCTGCACCTCAGACTTTAACCTCTGCTCTCTGCAACAGTACTTCTGCGCCCCAATCTCAAACCTCTGCTTTCTGCAATGGTCCTTCTGAACCCCAGTCTCCAACTTCTGTTCTCTACAACACTTATTCTGCACCCCAGTCTCCTACCTCTGCTCTCTGTAACAGTCCTTCTGTACCGCAGTCTCCAACCTCTGTTCTCTGTAAGGGTCCTTCTGAAGCCCAGTCTCCAACCTCTGCTTTCTGTATCAGTCCTTCTTCCTCACATTCTCCAAACTCTGCTCTCTGTAACAGTCCTTCTGTACCTCAGTCTGCAACCTCTGCTTTCTGCAATAGTCCTTCTTCACCCCAGTCTGCAATCTCTGCTCTCTGCGACAGTCCTTCTGCACCCCAGTCCCCAACATCTGCTCTCTGTAACAGTCCTTCTCCACCTGTGTCCAACCTCTGCTCTCTGCAACAGTCCTTCTGCACCGGGGTCACCAACGTCTGCTTTCTGTATCAATCCTTCTGCACCCCAGTCTCCAACGTCTTCTCTCTGTAACAGTCCTTCTGCACCTCAGTCACTAACCTCTACTCTCTTCAGCAGTTCTTCTCCACCCCAGTTTCCAACCTCTGCTCTCGGCAACAGTCTTTCTGGACGCCATTATCAAACTTCTACTCTCTGCAACAGTGTTTGTACACCCCAGTCTTTCACATCTGCTCTCTGTAACAGTCTCTCTGCACCTCAGTCTGAAAACTCTGCTCTCTGCAACGATCCTTCTGCACCTAGTCTCCAACTTCTGCTCTCTGCAACATTCCTCCTGCACCCTAGTCTCCAACCTCTGTTCTAAGCAAACGTCTTTGTTACACCCCAGGCTCCAAACTCTTCTCTCTGTAACAGTCCTTCTGTAGTGCAGTCTCCAACCTCTGCTGTCTGTAATGGTCCTTCTGCACCTGAGACTCCAAACTCTAGTTTACATATCAGTTATTCTACACCCAAGTCTCCAACCTCTGCTCTCTGAAACAGTCCTTCTTCACCTAAGTCTCCAACATCTGCTCTCTGCAACAGTCCTTCTGCACCCCAGTCTCAACTTCTTCTCTCTGCAAAAGTCCTTATACATCCCAGTGTCCAGTCTCTGCTCTCTGCAACAGTCCCTCTGCAACCCAGTCTCCCACCTCTGCTCTCTGTAACAATCCTTCTGCACCTCAGTCTTCAACCTCTGCTCTCCGCAACGGTCCTTCTGCACCTCAGTCTCCAAAATCTATTCTCTGTAAATGTACTTCTGAACCCCTTCTCCAAACTCTGCTCTCCGTATAGGCCTTCTGCACCCCAGTCTCCATCCTCTGTTCTCTATAACAATCCTTCTGCACCCCAGTCTAAAAATTTTGCTGTTTACAATGATCCTTCTGTACCACAGTCCCAAAACTCTGTTCTATGCAACAGTCCTTCTGCACCCAGTCTCCAACCTGTGCTCTATGCAAAAGTCCTTCTGCACCTCAGTGTGAAAACTCTGTTCTCTACATCGATCTTTCTGAACCCCAGTCTCCAACCTCTGCTCTTTGTAACAGTCCTGATGCACATCGGTCTACAACTCTGCTCTCTGTAAGATCCTTGTGCAACCTGGTCTAAAAACTCTGCTCCCTGTAGTAGTTCTACTGCACCCCAGTCTCCAACCTCTGCTCTCTGCAAAGATCCTTCTGCACCTCAGTTTCAAAATTCTACTCTCTGTAACAGTCCTTCTGCAGCCCAGTCTCAAACCTCTGCAGTCTGCTACGATCTTTCTGTACACCAGTTTTTAACATCTGCTCTCTGCAACAGTCCTTCTGCACGCCAGTCTCCAACCTCTGCTCTCTGAAATGATCCCTCTGCACCCCAGTCTAAAAACTCTGCTCTCTACACCACTCCTTTTGCACCCCAGTTTCCAACATCTGCTCTCTGCAAAAGTCCTTCTGCACCCGAGTCTCCAACATCTGCTCCCTGCAACAGTCTTTCTTCACCTCAGTCTTACAACACTGCTCTCTGCAACGATTTTGTTGCATCCCAGTCTCCAACCTCAATTCTCTAAAACAGTTATTCTGCACCCAGTATCCAACCTCTACTCTCTGTAACAGTCCTTCTATACTGCAGTCTCCAATTTTTGTTCTTTGTAAGAGTACTTATGCACCCCAGTCTCCAACCTCTGCTCGCTCTAATATGCTTCTTTACCCCAGTGTCCAAACTCTACACAGTAACAGTTCTTCTGCACTGTAATCTCCAAACTCTGCTCTCTGTAACAATGCTTCTGCACCTCAGTCTCCAAACTCTGCTCTCTGGAAATGTCCTTCTTCATCCCTGTCTTAAACCTCTGTTCTTGCAACAGTCCTTCCGGTCCCAAGTCTCCAATCTCTCCTCTTTGTAAAAGTCTTTTTGCACCCCAGTCTTCAATCTCTGCTCTCTGTAATGGTCCTTCGGAACTCCAGTCTACATCCTCTGCCTTTTTCCTGTCGTGCACCACAGTTTCCAAACTCTACTCTCCGCAACAATTTTTCTGTACCCCAGTCTCCTACGTCTGCTCTCTAAAACAGTCCTTCTGCACTTCAGTCTCCAAACTCTGCTCTCTGTAAGATCCTTCTGCACCCCAGTCTCCAACCTCTGCTATCTTCAACGGTCTTTCTGCACCTCAGTCGCCAACCTCTGTTCTCTGCAACAGTACTTCTGAACCTCAGTCCCCAACCTCTGCTCTCTGTAAAAGTCCTTCTGCACCTCAGTCTCTAACCTCTGCTCTCTGCAAAAATCCTTCTGCACCCAGACTCCTACGTCTGCTATCTACAACAGTCCTTCTGCACCCCAGTCTCCAACCTCTGCTCTCTGTAACAGTTCATCTGCACTGCAGTCCCCAACCTCTGCTCTCCGTAGTGGTCCTGCTGCACCCCTATCTTTAAACTCTGCTTTCTGTATCAGTCCTTCTGCACCTCAGTCTCCAAACTCTAATCTCTGTAAAAGTCCTTCTGCACCTCATTCTTCAACCTCTGCTCTCTGCAATTGACATTCTGCACCTCAGTATCCAACCTCTACTCTATGTAACAGTTCTTATGCATCTCAGTCTCCAACCTCTACTCTCTGGAAGATACTTTTGCAAACCAATTTCCAAAATCTGCTCTTTGTATCAGTCCTTCTGCACCCCTTCTCCAAACTCTGCTCTCTGTAACATGCTTTCTGCACCCCAGTCTCCAACATCTGCTTTCTGCATTAGTCTTTCTTCACTTAAACTGAACATTCTGCTCTCTTCAACGATATTTCTGCACTCCAGTATTCAACGTCTGTTCTCTTCAACAGTCCTTATGCATTCCAGTCTTCAACCTCTGCTCTCTGTAAGAGTCCTTATGCACCCCAGTATCCAACCTCTGCTTTCTGTATCAGTCGTTTTCCACCACAGTCTCGAAAATATGCCCGCTGTAAAAGTCCTTTTGCAACTAAGTCTGCAAACTCTGCTCTCTGCAACAGTCCTTTTGCACCTCAGTCTCCAACCTCTGCTCTCTGTAAGGGTCCTTCGGCACCCGAGTCTCCAACCTCTGCTCTCTGCAACAGTCCTTCTTACCCCCAGTCTCCAAACTCTGCTCTCTGTAACAATCCTTCTGCACCTCAGTCTCCAAACTCTGTTCTCTGCAAAGGTCCTTCTGCACATCAGTCTCCAACCTCTATTCTCTGGAACAGTCCTTCTGCACTTCACTCTCCAAACTCTGCTCTCTGTACGATCCTTCTAAAACCCAGTCTCAAACCTCTGCTCTCTGTATCTATTATTCTGCACCTCAGTCTCCAAACTCTGCTCTCTGTTACAGTTTTTCTATACCACAGTCTCCAAACTCTGGTCTCTGTTACGGTCCATTTGCACCCCAATTTCCAACCACTTTGTTCTGTAACAGTCTTTCTGCACCTCAGTCGCCAAACTCTGCTCTCTGTAAAAGTCCTTCTACACCTCAGTCTCCAACCTCTGCTCTCTGTAACAGTCCTTCTGCGCCTCAGTCTGAAACCACTGCTCTCTGCACGATTCTTCTGCACCCCAGTCTCCAAACTCTGCTCTCTCTAACATTCCTTCTCCAAACCAGTCTTTAACCTCTTCTTTCTGCAAGTGTCCTGTAGCACCCCAATCTCCAACCTCTGTCCTCTGCAACAGTCCTTCTGCTCTCCAGTCTCCAATATCTGCTCTCTGTAACAGACCTTCGGGAAATCCAGTCTCAAAACTTTGCTTTCTGTATCAGTCCTACTGAACACCAGTCTCAAAACTCTGCTCTCTGTATCTAACCTTCTGCACCTCATTCTTTAATCTGTGCTCTCTGTAACATTCCTTCTACACTCCAGTCTCCAACCTCTGCTCTCTGTAAGAGTTTTTCAATACAGCAGTCTCCAAACTCTGATCTTTGTAACGGTCCTTCTGCACCCCAATTTCCAACCTCTGCTTTCTGTAACAGTCCTTCTGCACATCAGTCTCCAAACTCTACTCTATCTAACAGTACTTCTACACCTCAGTCTCCAACCTCGGCTCTCTGTAACAGTCCTTCTGCACCTCAGTCTGACACCTATCCTCTCTGCATGGTCCTTTTGCACCTCAGTCTCCAACCAGTGCTCTCTGTAACAGTCCACCTGCACCTCAGTCTCCAACCTCTTCTCTCCGTGAGATCCTTCAGCAACCCAGTCTTCAAACTCTGCTCTCTATAACAGTCCTTCTGCACCCCAGTCTCCAACCTCTGCTCTCTGTAACATGCCTTCTGGATGCCAGTCTCCCAACTCTTCTCTCTTTAGAAGGCCTTCTGTACCCCAGTCTTCATAATGTGTTCTCTGCAACGATCCTTCTGCACCCCAGTCTCCTACCTCTGATCTCTGCAACAGTCCATCTGCACCTCAGTCTCCAAATTATGCTCTCTGTAAGATGCTTCTGCACACCTGTATCCAACCTCTGCTCTCTGTATCAGTCTTTCTGCACCCGAGTCTTCAACCTCTGCTCTCTGTAACAGGACTTTTCCACCCTAGTCTAAAATCTCTGCTCTCTACCACAGTCCTTCTGCACACTACTTACCAACATCTTCTCTCTGCAACAGTCCTTCTGCACCTCAGTCTTAAAACTCTGCTCTCTGCAACGACCCTTCTGCACCCCAGTCTCCTACCTAGGCTCTCTGTAACAGTCCTTCTGCACCTCAGTCTTTAAACTTTGCTCTCTGTAAGATCCTTCTGCAACCCAGTCTCTAAACTCTACACTTTGTACCTGTCCTTCTGCACAACAGTCTTCTACTTCTGCTCTCTGTAACAGGTCTTCTGCAACCCAGTCTCCAATTTCTGCTCTTTGTAACAGGCTTTCTGCACCCCAGTCTCCAACCTCTTTTCTCTGCAACGATTCTTCTCCACCCCAGTCTCCAACATCTGCTGTCTGCAACAGTCGTTTTGAACCCCAGTCTCCAAACTCTGCTGTCTGTAAGATCCATCTGAACCTTAGTCTCCAACCTATGCTCTCTGTAACAGTCCTTCTACACCCAAATCTCCAAACTCTGCTCTCTGTAACAGTCTTTCTGCACCTCAGTCTCCAACCTCTGCTCTCTGTAACAGTCCTTCTGTACCCCAGTCTCTAAAATCTGCTCTCTGCAACATTCCTTCTGCACCCCAGTCTTCAACATCTGCTCTCTGCCAACACTCATTCTGCACCCCAGTCTCCAAACTCTGGTCCTCTGCAACCATCTTTCTGGACCCCAGTTTCCAACCTCTGCTCTCAGTAACAGTCCTTCTGCACCACAGTCTCTAAACTCTGCTCTTTATAAGATCCTTCTGCACTCTAGTTTCCAAACTCTGCTGTCTATAACATTCCTTCTCCACCCCAGTCTTCAACCTCAGCTCTCTGCAACAGTCCTTCTGCTCCCCAGTCTCCGAGATCTGTTCTCTGTAACAGTTTTTCTGTTTCACAATCTCCAACCTCTGCTCTTTGTAAAGGTCCTTCTACACCCTGTCTCCAACCTCTGTGTTCTGTATCAGTCTGCCTGAATCCCAGTCTCCAAAATCTGTTCTTTGTATCTATCCTTTGCACCTCAGTCTCCAAACTATTCTCTATGTAAGAGTCCTTCTGTACTCCAGTCTTCAACCTCTGCTCTAGGTAACAGTTCTATACCGCAGTCTCCAAAATCTTCTCTCTGTAACGGTCCTTCTTCAACTTAATTTCCAAACTCTGCTTCCTGTTACAGTTTTTCTGCACCTGAGCCTCCAAACTCTGTTCTCTGTAACAGTCCTTCTACACCCCAGTCTCCAATCACTGCTCTCTGTAAAAGTCCACCTGTACCTCAGTCTGAAACCTCTGCTCTCCACGATTATTCTGCACCCCAGTCTCCAACCACTGCTCTCTGTAACAGTGCACCTGCAGTTCAGTTTTTAACCTCTGCTCTCTGTAAGATCATTCAGCAACTCAGTCTCCAAACACTGCTCTCTATAACAGTTCTTATGCACCCCAGTCTCAAACCTCTCCTCTATGTAACAGGCCTTCTGCAGAAATTTCTCCAAACTCTGCTGTATGCAACGATCATTCTGCACGCCTGTCTTCAACCTCTGCTCTCTGCAATGATCCTACTAAACCCTAGTCTCCAACCTCTCATCTCTGAAACAGTCCTTCTGCACCTCAGTCTTCAACCTCTGCTCTCTGTAATAGGCTTTCTGCACCCCAGTCTCCAACCTCTACTCTCTGTAACGATTCTTCTCCACCCAATTCTCGAACATCTGCTCTCTGCAACTGTCCTTTTGCACCCCAGTCTGCAAACTCTCTGTAACATCCATCTGAACCGCAGTCTTCAACCTCTGCTCTCTCTAACAGTCCTTATGCACGCCAGTCTCCAACCCCTGCTCTCTGTAACAATCCTTCTGCACACCAGACTCTAAAATCTGCTCCCTGCAACAGTCCTTTTCCACCTCAGTCTCCAACCTCTGCTCGGTGTGATAGTTCTTCTGCACCCCAGTCTCAAACATCTGCACTCTGAAACAGTTCTTCTATAAACCATTCTCCAAACTCTGCTCTCTGTAACAGTTTTTCTGTATGGCAGTCTCCGAACTCTGCTCTCTGCAATGGTCCTTCTGCACCCCAGTCTCCAACCTCTGCTTTCTGTGTCAGATTTTCTGAACCCCAGTCTCCAAACTCTGCTCTCTGTAACAGTTATTCTGCACCTCAGTCTCCAAACTCTGCTCTCTTCAACAGGCCTCTGCACCCAAGTCTCCAACACCTGCACCTTGTAACAGTCCTTCTTCACCTCATTCTCGCACCTCTGCAATTTGCAACAGTCCTTCTGCACCCCAGTCTCCAACCTCTTCTCTCTGTAACAATCTTTCTGCACCACTGTCTCCACCTCTGCTCTCTTCAAGGGTCCTTCTGCACCTCAGTCTCCAAACTTCACTCTCTGTAACAGTCCTTCTGCACCTCAGTCTCCAACATCTGCTCTCTGTAAAATCCTTCTGCAACCCAGTCTCCAAACTCTGCCCTCTGTAACAGTCGTTATACATCCTTTCACCAAACTATGCTCTCTATAACAGGCCTTCTGCACCTCAGTCGCCAACCTCTGTTCTCTGAAACAGTCCTTCTGCACCCCCGTCTCAAACCTCTGCTCTCTGCAAAGATCCTTCTGCACCCCAGTCTCCAAACTCTGTAATCTCCAACAGTCCTTCTGCACCTCAGTCTGAAAATTCGGTTCTCTGCAACGATCCTTCTGAACACCAGTCTCCAAATTCTGCTCTCTATAACAGTCTTGTTCCACCTCAGTCACCAACCTCTTCTCTGAGTAAGATCCTTCTGCGACCCTGTCTCGGAACTCTGCTCTCTGTAACAGGACTTCTGCACACCAGTCTTCAACCTCTTCTCTCTGCAACGATTCTTCTCCACCCCAGTCTCCATATTCTGCTCTCTGCAACAGTCCTTTGCACATCAATCTCCAAACTCTTCTCTTTGTAAGATCCATCTGAACCCTCGTCTCCAAACTCTGCTCTCTGTAACAGTCCTTTTGCACCCCAGTCTCCAAACTCTGCTCTCTGTAACAGTCCTTCTGCACCTAAGTCTCCAAACTCTTCTCTGTGTAACAGTCCTTCTGCACCCCAGTCTTCAACATCTGCTCTCTGGAACAGTCCTTCTGCACCACAGTATCAAAACTCTGCTCTCTGCAACGATCCTTCTGGACCCCAGTCTCCAACGTCTGCTCTTTGCAACAGTCCTTCTGCAACACAGTGTCCAACCTCTTCTCTTTGAAAGATCCTTCTGCACTCCAGCTTCCAAACTCTGTTCTATGTAACATTCTTTCCCCACCCGAGTCTCCAACCTCTGTCCTCTGAAACAGTTCTTCTGCTCCCCAGTTTCCAAGATCTGCTCTCAGTAACAGTCTTTCTGTAACGCAGTCTCAAAACTCTGCTCTATTTAACGGTCCTTCTAGACCCCAGTCTCCAACCTCTGCTTTCTGTATCAGTCGTTTTGCACAACCTTCTCCAAACTCTTCCCTCACTAACAGTCCTTCTGCAACTCAGTCTACAACCTCTGCTCTTTGCAACAGTCCTTCTGCACCCCAGTCTACATCCTCTACTCTGTGTAACAGTTCTTTTGCACCCCAGTCTCCAACATCTGCTCTCTGCAACAGTCATTTTCCACCCCAGTCTCCAACCTCAGCTCTCTGTAACAGTCCATCTGTACTGCATTCTCCAAACTCTGCTCTCGGTAAGGGTACCTCTGCACCTGAGTCTCCAACCTCTGTTTTCTGTATCAGTCCTTCTGCACCCCAGTCTCCAAACTGTGCTCTGTGTAACTGTACTTCTGCAACTTAGTCTCCAACCTCTGCTCTCTGCTACACTCCTTCTGGACCCCAATTTCCAAACTCTAATCTCTGCAAGAGTCCTTCTACATTGCAGTCTAAAACCTCTGCTCTCTGCAACAGTCTTTCTGCATGCAAATCTCCAACCTCTACTCTCAGCAACAGTCCTTCTGAACCTCAGTCTCCAACCTCTGCTCTCGGCAACATTCCTTCTGCACCCCAGTATAAAAATATTGCTCTCTGTATAAGTCCGTCTGCACCCCAGTCACCAACCTCTGCTCTCTGTAATGATCCTTCTGCACCTCAGTCTCGAACCTCCGCTCTCTGTAACAGTATTTCTCCACCTCAATCTCCAAACTCTTTCCTCTGTAAGATCCTTCTGAAACCTAGTCTCCAACGTCTCCTCTCTGCAACAGTCCTTCTGCATCTCAGTCTCCAATCTCTGCTTTCTGCAACAGTCCTTCTGAAAACAAATCTCCAACCTCTGCTCTCCGCAACATTCCTTCTGCACCCAAGTCTCCAACCTGTGCTCTCTGTAAAAGTTCTTCTGCACCCCAGTCTCCTAACTCTGCTCTCTGTAGCGAACCTTCTGCACCCCAGTCCCGAACCTCTGCTTTCTGCAACAATTTTTCTGCACCTCAGTCTCCAACCTCTGCTCTCTACAACGATCCTTCTGCACCCCAGTATTAAAACTCTGCGAGCTGCAACAGTCCTTGTGAACCCAAGTCTCCAACATCTGCTTCCTGCAACAGTTCATCTGTACCTCAGTTCAAAAACTCTGCTATCTGCAATAATCTATCTGGACCCCAGTCTCCAATTTCTGCTCTCTGTAACAGTCCTTCTGTACCTCAGTCTCCAATCACTGTTCTATGCAACAGTCCTTCTGCAGCCATGTCTCCAACATCTGCTCTCTGCAAAAGTCCTTCTGCACCCTAGTCTCCATACTCTGCTCGCCTAAACAATCTTTCTGCACCCCAGGATCCAACATCTGTTCTCTACATCAGGCCTTCTGCAACTCAGTCTGCAACCTCTGGTCTCTGCAACAGTCCTTCTTCACCCAACTCTCCATCTTCTGCTATCTGCAACAGTCCTTTTGCACCCCAGTCTCGAACAACTGCTCTCTTCAACAGTCATTCTCCACCCCAGTCTCCAATCTCTGCTCTCTGTAACAGTTCTTCTATACCCCAGTCTCCATACTCTGCTCGACTGAACGATTCGTCTGTACCCCAGTCTCCAACCTCTGTTCTCTCCATTAGTTCTTCTTCAACCCAGTTTCCAACCTCTTCTCTCGGTACTAGTTTTTCTTTTCCGCAGTCTCCAACCTCTGTTCTTCGTGAGGGTCCTATGCAAAACAGTAACCAACCTCTGCTTTCTGTATAAGTCGTTTTGCACCACAATCTCAAAACTCTGCCATCCGTAAGAGTCCTTCTGCAACTCAGTCTGCAGCCTCTGCTCTCTGCAACAGTCCTTGTGCAACCCAGTCTCCATCCTCTGCTCTCTGCAACATTCCTTCTGCACCCCAGTCTCCAATATCTGCTATCTACAACAGTCATTCTCCACCCCAGTCTCCAAACTCTGCTCTCTGTAAGAGTCCTTCTGTACTGCATTCTCGAAACTCCTCTTTCTGTAAGGATACTTCTGCACCCGAATCTCCAAACTCTGCTTTCTGTATCAGTCCTTGTGCACTCCAGTCTCCAACCTCTGCTCTGTGTAACTGTCCTTCTTCACCTTAGTCTCCATCATCTGCTCTCTGCTACAGTTTTTCTGGACCCCAGTCTCCATCATCTACTCTCATCAACAGTCCTTCTGAACCCCAGTCTCCAACCTCTGCTCTTTGTATTAGTCCTTCTGTACTAAAGACTCTAAACTATGCTCTCTCTAATGGTCCTTCTGTACACCAGTCTTCAACCCCTGATTTTTTAATCATTTCTTCTGCACCCCTGTCTCAATCCTCTGCTCTCTATAACAGTCCTTCTGCACCTCAGTCTCCAACCTCTGATCTCTGCAACAGTTCCTTCTGCACCCAAATCTCCAACTACTGCTCTATGCACAAGTCCTTCTGCACCCCAGTATCCAACCTCTGCTCTTCTGTACCTCAGTCTGAAAACTCTGCTCTCTGCAGCAGTCCTTCTTCACCCCAGTCTCCAAACTCTGCTCGCTGTAATATGCTTCTGTACCCCAGTCTCCAACAACTGCTCTCTACAACAGTCCTTCTGCATCCCAGTCTCCAACCTCTGCTCTCTGTAAGATCCTTCTGCACCCCAGTCTCCAACCTCTGCTATCTTCAAAGTTTTTTCGGCACCTCAGTTGCCAACCTCTGCTCTCTGTAATAGTCCTTCTGCAACCCAGTCTCAAAATTCTGCTTTCTGTATCAGTCATTCTCTTTCTCCTTCTTCAACCTCAGCTCTCTTTAACAGTCCTTCTGCACCTCAGTCTTCAAACTCTGCTCTCTGCAATTGTCCTTCTGCAGGTCAGTCTTCAAACTCAACTCTCTGTAACAGTTATATTGCATCTCAGTCTTCAAACTCTACTCTCTGTAAGATCCTTTTGCAAACCAATCTCCAAACTCTGCTCTCTGTAACAGTCCTTCTGCACTGCTTCTCCAAACTCTGCTCTCTGTAACAGGATTTCTGCATCCCATTCTCCAACATCTACTCTCTGGAACAGACCATATGCACACAAGTCTCCAACCTCTGCTCTCTGCCACAGTCATTATGCACCCCAGTCTCTAACATCTGCTCTCTACATTAGTCTTTCTGCACCTCAGTCTGAAAACTCTGCTCTCTGCGACGATCCTTCTGTACCCCAGTCTCCAACCTGTGTTCTCTGCAACAGTCTTTCTGCACCGCAGTCTCCAACCTCTGCTCTCTGTAACAGTCCTTCTGTACCACAGTCTCCAACCTCTCTTCTCTGTAATGGTCCTTCTGCACCCCAGTCTTCAAACTCTGCTTTCTGTATCAGTCCTTCTGAACAACAGTCTCCAACCTCTCCTCTCTGTAACAGTCCTTCTGCACCTCAGTCTACAAACTCTGCTCTCTGCAACAGTCCTTCTGCAACCCAGTCTAAAACATCTGCTCTCCACAACAGTCCTTCTGCACCAAAGTCTCAAAACTCTGTCTCTGTAACAGTCCAACATAAAGGCAGTGTAGAACCTCTACTCTCTGCGACAGTGCTTCTGCACCCAAATCTCAAACCTGTGCTCTCAGCAACAGTCACTCTACACCCCATGTCCAGCCTCTGCACTCTGCAACAGTCCCTCTGCAACCCAGTGTCCAAAATCCGCTCTCTATAACGGTCCTTCTGCACCTCATTCTGCAAACTCTACTCTCTGTAAAAGTACTTCTGCACCCCTTCACAAAATGCTGCTCTCCATAACAGGCCTTGTGCACCCCACTCTTCGACATCTTTTCTGTATAACAATCCTTCTGCACCCCAGTCTCCATCCTCTGCTCGCTACAACTATTCTTCTGCACCCCAGTCTCCAACCACTGCTCTCTGCAAGAGTCCAGCTGCACCTTGTTCTAAAACCTCTGCTCTCTGTAAGATCTCTGTGCAACCATTTCTAAAAACTCTGCTCTCTGTAACAGTTCTTCTGAACCCCAGTCTCCAACATCTGCTCTCTGTAACAGTCCTTTTGCACCTCAGTCTCAAACCTCTACTCTCTGCAAAAGTCCTTTTACACCCCATTCTCTAACCTCTGTTCTCAGCAACAGTCCTTCTGAACTACAGTCTCCAACCTCTGCTCTCTGCAACAGTCCTTCTGTACCCTAGTCTCCAACATATGCTATTTGTAACGGTCCTTCTGTACATCAGTCTACAAACTCTGCTCTCTCTAACGGTCCTTCTGCACCCCAGTCTCCAACCTCTTCTCTCTGTATCAGTACTTCTGCACCCAGTCTCCAACATCTGCTCTCTGTAACAGTCCTTTTGCACCTCAGTCTCAAACCTCTGCTCTCTGCAAAAGTCCTTTTACACCCCATTCTCTAACCTCTGTTCTCAGCAACAGTCCTTCTCAACCCGTCTCCAACCTCAGCTCTCTGTAACAGGCCTCCTCTACTGCAGTCTCCAAATTCTACTCTCTGTAATTTTCCTTATGCACCACAGTCTCCGACCTCTGCTTTCTCTATCAGTCCTTCTGCACCCCAGTCTCCACCCTGTGCTCTCTGTAACAGTCCTTCTTCATCTCAGTCTCCAAACTCTGCTCTCTGCAACATTCCTTCTGCACCCAATCTCCAAACTCTGCTCCCTCCAACAGTCCTTTTACAACCAATCTCCAACCTCTGCTATCTGCAGAGTCCTTCTGCACCCCAGTCTTCAACATCTTCTCTCTGTAACAATCCTTCTGCACCTCAGTTTCCAACATCTACTTTCTGTAACAGTCATTCTGCAACGCAGTCTCCAATCTCTGCTCTTAGTAAGATCTTTCTGCAACACAGTCTCCAAACTCTTTCCGCTGAAACAGTCCTACTTCACTCTTTCTCCAAACTTTTCTCTTTGTAACAGGCCTTCTGCAACCCAGTCTCCAACCTCTTTTCTGTAACAATCCTTCTGCACCCCAGTCTCAATCCTCTGCTCTTTTCAACGATCTTTCTTCACCCCAGTTTTCAAAGTCCACTCTCTGCAACAGTCCTTCTGCACCCGAGACTCCAACAACTGCTCTCTGCAACAGTCCTTCTGCACCTCAGTCTGAAAACTCTGTTCTCTGCAATGATCCTTCTGCACCCCAGTCTCCAATCTCTGCTCTCTGTAACAGTCCTGTTGCACCTCAGTCTCCAAACTCTGCTCTCTTAAAGATCCTTCTGAAACCCTGTCTCCAACCTCTGCTATCTGTATCAGACCTTTTGTACCCATATCTACAACCTCTACTCTCTATAACAGTCTTTCTAAACCTCAGTCTCCAACTTCTGCTCTCTGCAACAATCTTCTGCACCTCTGTCTCCAAAGTCTGCTCTCTGCAACACTCCTTCTGCACCAAAGTTTCCAAACTCTGCTCTCTTTTAGATCCTTCTGCACATCAGTTTCCAAACTCTGTTCTCTACAACATTCCCTCTGCATCCCAGTCTCCAACCTCTTCTTTCTGCAATGATCCTGTAGCACCCCAGTCTCCAACCTCTTTTCTCTACAAAAGACTTTCTGCTCCCCAGTCTCCAAACTATACTCTGCGTAACAGTCCTTCTGTACTGCAATCTCCAACCTCTGCTCTCTGTAATGGTTCTTCTGCACCCCAGTCCCCAAACTCTGTGTTCTGTAGCAGGCCTTCTGCACCCCAGTCTCCAAACTCTGCTCTCTGTAACAGGCCTTCTGCACCCCAGTCTCCAACCCCTTCTTTCTGCAACGATCTTTCTGCACCCCAGTGTCAAACCTCTGCTCCTTGCAACAGTTTGTCTTTACCCCAGTCTCAAACCTCTGCTCTTTGTAAGATCCTTCTGCACCCCAGTCTCCAAACTCTGCTTTCTGTAAGAGTCCTTCTACACTCCAGTCTTCAAGCTCTACTCTCTCCAACAGTCAATTTGAACTCCAGTCTCAAAACTCTGCTCTCTGTAAGATCCATCTAAACCCCAGTATCCAACCTCTGCTCTCTGTAACAGTCCTTTGGCACCCCAGTCTCCGAACTCTGCACTCTGCAAGATTTTTCTAGACCCCAGTCTCCAACCTCTGCGCTCTGTAACAGTTTTTCTATACCACAGTCTCCAAACTCTGGTATCTGTAACGGTTCTCTGCATTCTAATTTCCAACCTCTGCTTTCTGTAACAGTCCTTCTGTACCTCAGTCTCCAAACTCTGCTCTCTGTAGCAGGCCTTCTGCACCCCAGTTTTCAAAATCTGCTCTCCCCAAGAATCCTTCTGCACCCCAGTCTCCAAACACTGTTCTCTGGAATGATCCTACTGCACCCGAGTCTCCAACCTCTGATCTCTGCAACAGTCCTTCTGCACCTCAATCTCCAAATTCTGCTCTCTTTAAGACCAATCTAAACCCCAGTCTCCAAAGTCTGCTCTCTGCAACAGTCCTTCAGCACCACAGTCTCCAACCTCTGCTCTCTGTTAAAGTTCTTCTGCACCCCAGTCTCAAAACTCTGCTCTCTTTAAGATTCTTTTTGCACATCCGACTCCAAACTCTGCTCTCTGCAACAGTCCTTCTGCACTCCAGTCTCCAAACCCTGCTCTCTGCAACACTCCTTCTGCACTCCAGTCTCCAAACTCTGCTCTCTACAACAGTCCTTCTGCACCCCAGTCTCAAACATCTGCTCTCTGCAACAGTCCTTCTGCACCCCAGTCTCCAAACTCTGCTCTCTGCAACGATCCTTCTGCACTCCAGTTTCCAAACTCTGCTCTCTGTAGCATTTCTTGTTCACCCCAGTCTTTAACCTCTGCTTTCTGCAAGTGTCCTGTGGCACCCCAGTCTCCAAACTCTGTCCTCCTCAACAGTCCTTTTGCTCCCCAGTCTCCAACCTCTACTCTCTGTAACAGTCCTTCAGCACCCGAGTCTCCAAACTCTGCTTTCTGTATCAGTCCTTCTGAACCTCAGTCTCAATCCTCTGCTCTCTGTATCTATCCTTGTGCACCTCAGTCTCCAACCTCTGCTCTCTGTAACAGTCCACATGCACAACAGTCTCAAACCTCTGCTCTCTGTACGATCCTTCTGCACCCCAGTCTCCAAACACTGCTCTCTGTAACAGTCCACCTGCACCTCAGTCTCCAACCTTTCCTGTAACAGGTCTTCTGCTCATCAGCCTCCAAACTTTTCTTTCTGTAGCAGGCCTTCTGGACCCCAGTCTCTGAAATCTGCTCTATGCAGCGATCCTTCTGCACCCCAGTCTCCAACATCAGGTCTCTTCAATGATCCAACTTCACCTCACTCTCCAACCTCTGATCTCTACAACAATCCTTCTGCACCTCAGTCTCCTAATTCTCCTCTCTGTAAAATGCTTCTGCAACCCTGCATCTAATTTCTGCTAGCTGTAACACTCTTTCTGCATACCAGTCTCCTACCTCTGCTTGCTGTATCAGTATGTGTGAACCCCAGTCTCGAACCTCTGTTCTATGTATTTATCCTTCTGCACCTCAGTCTCCAACCTGTGCTCTATGTAAGAGTCCTTCTGCACCCCAGTCTCCAACATTTGCTCTCGATAACAATCCTATATCGCAGTCTCCAACCTCTTCTCTCTGTAAAAGTCCTTCTGCAACCCAATTTTCAAACTCTGCTTCCTGTAACAGTGCTTCTGCATCTGAGTCTCCAAGCTCTGCTCTCTGTAACACTCCTTCTACACCTCAGTCTCCAACCTCTATTCTCTGTAACAGTCCTTCTGCACCTCAGTCTGAAACCTCTGCTCTGTGCATGATCATTTTGCACCCAGTCTTCAACCACTGCTCTCTGTAACAGTAAAGCTACACCTCAGTCTCCAACCTCTGCTTGCTCTATGTAAGATTCTTCAGCAACCCAGTCTCCAAACACTGCTCTTAATAACAGTCCTTCTTCACCCCAGTCTCCAACATCTCCTCTTTGTACCAGGAATTCTTCACGGCTCCAAACTCTGCTCTCTGCAAGGATCCTTCTGCACCCCAGTCTCCAAGCTCTGCTCCTTGTAACAATCCTTCTGCACCACACTCTCCAACCTCTGCTCTATGTAACAGGACTTCTGCACCTCAGTCTCCAATCTCTGCTCTCTTCAAAAGTCCTTCTGCACCCCAGTCTCCAAACTCTGCTCTCTGTAACAATCCTTCTGCACCTCAGTCTCCGACCTCTGCTCTATGTAAAAAGACTTCTGCACCTCAGTATGACACCTCTCGTCTCTGCACGGTCCTTCTGCACCTCAGTCTCCAACCACTGCTCTCTGTAACAGTCCACCTGCATCTCAGTCTCCAACCTCTTCTCTCCGTAAGATCCTTCAGCAACCCACTCTCCAAATTCTGCTCTCTATAACTGTCCTCCAAAATCTACTCTCTACAACAGTCCAACTGCACCTAAGTCTCCAAATTCTGCTCTCTGCAAGATGCTTCTGCACACCTGTATCCAACCTCTGCTCTCTGCAACAGTCTTTCTGAACTCCACTCTCCAACCTCTTGTCTATTCAAGAGTTCTTCTGCACACTGATTACCAACATCTGCTCTCTGCAACAGTCCTTCTGCACCCCAGTGTCCAACATCTGCTGTCTGCAACAGTTCTTCTCCACCTCAGTCTGAATACTCTGCTCTCTGCAACGACCCTTCTGCACCCCAGTCTCATAACTCGGCTCTCTGTAACAGTCCTTCTGCACCTCAGTCTCCCAACTCTGCTCTTTGTAAGATCCTTCTTCAACCCACTCTTTAAACTCTGCACTTTTTATCTGTCCTTCTGCACAACAGTCTCCAAATTCTGCTCTCTGTAACAGGACTTCTTCAACCCCATCTCCAACTTCTGCTCTCTGTAACATTCCTTCTGCACTCCAGTCTCCAACTTCTTCTATCTGCAACGATTTTTCTCCAACCCAGTCTTCAAAATCTGCTCTCTGCAACACTCGTTTTAAACCACAGTCTCCAATCTATGCTCTCTGTAAGATCCACCTGAACCCCAGTCTCCAACCTATGCTCTCTGTAACAGTCCTTCTGCACCCAAGTCTCCGAACTCTGTTATCTGTAATAGTCCTTCTGCATCTCAGTCTTCAACCTCTGTTCTATGTAACAGTCCTTCTGCACCCCAGTCTCTAAAATCTGCTCTCTGCAAAAGTCCTTCTGCACCCCAGTCTTCAACATCTGCTCTCTGCAACAGTCCTTCTGCACCCCAGTCTCCAACCTCTGCTCTCTCCAACGATCCTTCTGAACCCCAGTCTCCAACCTCTGCTCTCTGAAACAGTCTTTCTGCACCACAGTCTACAACCTCTGCTATCTGTATGATCCTTCTGCACTCAAGTTTCCAAACTCTGCTCTCTGTAACATTCCTTCTCCACCCAGGCTCCAACCTCTGTCCTCTTCAACAGTCTTTCTGCTCCCCAGTCTCCGAGATCAGCTCTCTGTAACAGTCCTTCTGTACTGCAGTCTCCAACCTCTGCTCTTTGTTACAGTCCTTCTACACCCCAGTCTCCAACTTCTGCTTTCTGTATAAGTCTGCCTGAACCCCAGTCTCCAAAATCTGTTCTCTGTATCTATCTTTCTGCACCTCAGTCTCAAACCTATGCTCTATGTAAGAGTCCTTCCTCTCCCCAGTCTCCAAACTCTGCTCTCAATAACAGTCCTATACCGCAGTCTCCAACCTCTGTTATCTGTAACAGTCCTTCTGAGACTCAGTCTGAAACCTCTGCTCTGTGCACAATTTTTTTTTGCACCCAGTCCTCAACCACTGCTCTCTGTAACAGTCAAGCTACACCTAAATCTTCAACCTCTGCTCTCTGTAAGATCCTTCAGCAACCCAGTCTCAAAACACTGCTCTCTATAACAGTCCTTCTGCACCCTGGTCTCCAACCTCTCCTCTCAGTAACAGGCCTTCTGCACGCCAGTCTTCAAACTCTACTCTATGCAAGGATCATTTTGCACCCCTGTCTTAAACCTCTGCTCTCTGCAATGATCCTACTGCACCCCAGTCTCCAACCTCTCATCTCTGAAACAGTCCTTCTGCACCTCAGTCTCCAACTTCTGCTCTCTGTAAGATCCTTCAGAAACCCAGTGTCCAAACTCTCCTCTTTGTAACAGGCCTTCTGCACGCCAGTATCCAAACTCTGCTCTCTGTAGCAGGCCTTCTGCATCCCAGCCTCCAACCGCTGCTCTCTGCAATGATCCATCTGCACCCCAGTCTCAAACCTCTTCTCTCTGATATGATCCTACTGCACCACATTCTCCGACCTCTGATCTCTGCAACAGTTCTTCTGCACCTCAGTCTTCAACCTCTGCTCTCTGTAAGATCCTTCTGCACCCCTGTTTCCAAACTCTGCTCTGCTCTGTATCAGTTCTTCTGCACCCGAGTCTCCAAACTCTGCTCTCGGTAACAGGACTTCCGCACCTCAGTCTCCAACCTGTGCTCTCTGCAACAGTCCTTCTGAAACCCAGTCTCCAAACTCTGCTCTCTGTAATAGGCCCTCTGCACCCCAGTCTCAAACCTCTTCTCTCTGCAACGATTCTTCTCCACCCAAGTCTCCAAATCTGCTCTAGGCAACTGTCTTTTTGCACCCCATTCTCCAAACTCTGATCTCTATAACATCCATCTGAACCCCAGTCTCCAACCTCTGCTCTCTGTAACAGTCCTTCTGCACCCCAGTCTCCAAACGCTGCTCTCTGTAACAGTCCTCTGCTCTCTGTATCAGTCCTTCTATACCGCAGTCTCCAACCTCTGCTCTCTGTAAGGATCCTTCTGCACCCAAATTTCCAACCTCTGCATTCTGTAACAGTCTTTCTGCACGTCAGTCTCCAACATCTGCTCTTTGTAAGTTCTTTCAGCGAACCAGTCTCCTAACTCTGCTCTCTGTAACAGTCCTTCTACACCCCAGTCTTCAACGTCTCCTCTCTGTAACAGGCCTTCTGCACAACAGTCTCACATCTCTGCTCTCTATAGCAGGCCTTCTGCACCCCAGTTCCCATCCTATGCAATTTGCAATGATCCTTCTGCACCCAAGTCTCGAACCTTTGCTCTCTGCAATGATCCTACTGCACCCCAGTCTCCAACCTCTGATCTCTGCAAAAGCCTTTCTGCACCTCAGTCTCCAAATTCTGCTCTCTGTAAGATCCTTCTGCACCCCTCTCTTCAAACTCTGCTCTGTGTAACAGTCCTTCTGCACCGCAGTCTCCAACCTCTGCTCTCTGCAAGAGTAATTCTGCACGCCAGTCTACAAACTCTGCTCTCTGCAACAGTCCTTCTGCACCCTACTTACCAACATCTGCTCTCTGCTACAGTACTTCTGCACCACAGTCTTCAACCGCTGCTCTCTGTAACAGTCCTCCTGTACTGCAGTATCCAAACTCTGCTCTCTGTAACGGTCTTTCTGCACCCCAGACTCCAATCTCTGCTTTCTGTATCAGTCCTTCTCTACCCCAGTCTCCAAACTCTGCTCTCTGTAAGAGTCCTTCTGCATCTCAGTCTCCAACCTCTGATCTGTGCAGAGTCCTTCTGCAACTCAGTCTCCAAATTCTGCTCTCTGTAAGATCCTTTTGAACCCCTGTATTTAACCTCTGCACTCTGAAACTATCCTTCTGCACCCGAGTCTCCAAACTCTGCTCTCTGTAACAGGACTGCTGCACCTCAGTCTCCAACCTCTGCTCTCTGCAACAGTCTTTTTGCACCCCAGTCTTTAACCTCTGCTTTCTAAGACAGTTCTTCTGGACCCTAGTTACCAACATCTGCTCTCTGCAACAGTCCTTCTGCACTTCAGTCTCCAACATCTGCTCTCTGCAACAGTCATTCTGCACCTCGTCTGAAAACTCTGGTCTCTGCAACGACCCTTCTGAACCCCAGTCTATTACCTCTGCTCTCTTTACCAGTCCTTCTTCACCTCAGTCTCCCAACTCTGCCCTCTGTTTCATCCTTCTGCAACCCAGTCTTTAAACTTTGCACTCTGTAACAGTCCTTCTGCACAACAGTCTCCAACCTCTGCTCTCTGTAACGATCGTTCTGCACCCCAGACTCCAATCTATGCTTTCTGTATCAGTCCTTCTGCACCCAGTCTCAAACTTCTGCTCTCTCTAAGAGTCCTTCTGCACCTCAGTCTCCAATCTCTGCTCTCTGCAACAGTCCTTCTGCACCCCAGTCTCTAACCTCTGCTCTCTGCAACTGTCCTTCTGTACTGCAGTCTCCAAACTCTGCTCTCTGTAACGGTCTTTCTGAACTCCATACTCCAATCTGTGCTTTCTGTGTCAGTCCTTCTTCACCCAGTCTCCAACTTCTGCTCTCTCTAAGAGTCCTTTTGCACATAAGTCTTCAACCTCTTCTCTCTGCAACAGTCCTTCTGCACTCCAGTCTCCAACCTCTGCTCTCTGCAACAGTCCTTCTGCACCCCAGTCTCCAACTTCTGCTCTCCGCAACAGTCCTTCTGCACCCCAGTCTCCAACTTCTGCTCTCCGCAACAGTACTTCTGCACAACAGTCTGCAACGTCTGCTCTCTGTAAGAGCTTTCTGCACCCCAGTTTCCAAACTCTGGTCTCTGTAACATACCTTTCCACCCCATTATTCAATGTCTGATTTCTGAAAGTGTCCTGTTGCACCCCAGTTTTTAACCTCTGTCCTCTGCAACAGTCCTTCTGCTAACCAGTCTTTAACATCTGCTCTCTGTAACAGTCCTTCTGTACCGCAGTCTCCAACCTCTGCTCTCCATAACTTGTCTTTCTGCACCCCAGTCTTCAAACTCTACTTTCTGTATCAGTTTTTCTGAACCCCAGTCTAAAACCTCTGCTCTCTGAATCTATCCTTCTGCACCTCAGTCTCCAACCTGTGCTCTCTGTAACATTCCTTCTGCACCCGAGTTTCCAACCTCTTCTCTCTGTAATAGTTTTTCTATACCGCAGTCTCCAAACTCTGGTCTCTCTACTGTCCTTCTGCACCCCAATTTACAACCTCTCCTTTCTGATACATTGCTTCTGCACCTCAGTCTCCAAACTCTGCTCTCTGTGACAGTTCTTCTACACCTCAGTCTCCAACCTCTTCTCTCTGCAACAGTCCTTCTGCACCTCAGTCTGACACCTCTGATCTCTGCACGATTCTTCTGCACCCCAGTCTCCAACCACTGCTCTCTGTAACAGTCCACCTGCATCTCAGTCTTCAACCTCTGCTCTCTGTAAGATCCTTCAGCAACCCAGTGTCTAAACTCTCCTCTTTGTAACAGGCCTTTTGCAGGCCAGTCTCCAAACTCTTCTCTCTGTAGCAGGCCTTCTGCATACCATTCTCCAACCGCTGCTCTCTGCAATGATCCTTCTGCACCCTAATCCCCAACCTCTGATCTCTTAAATGATCCTACTGCACCCCAGTCTCCAACCTCTGATCTCTGCAACAGTTCTTCTGCACCTCAGTCTCCAACCTCTGCTCTCTGTAAGATGCTTATGCACACATGTATCAAAACTCTTCTCTCTACAACAGACCTTCCGCACCCCAGTCTCCAACATCTGCTCTCTGCAACACTTCTTCTGCACCTCAGTCTGAAAACTCTGCTGTCTGCAACGAACCTTCTGCACTCCAGTATCCTACCTCTGCTCTCTGTAACAATCGTTCTGCACCTCAGTCTCCCAACGCTGCTCTCTATATGATCATTCTGCAACACAGTCTTTAAACTCTGCACTCTGTAAGAGTCCTTCTTCAAAACAGTCTCCAACCTCTGCTCTTTGTAACAGGACTTCTGAAACCCAGTCTCCAAACTCTGCTCTCTGTAATAGGCCTTCTGAATCCAAGTCTCCAACCTCTTCTCTCTGCAACGATTCTTCTCCACCCAAGTCTCCAAATCTGCTCTCGGCAACTGTCCTTTTGCACCCTAGTCTCCAAACTCTGCTCTCTGTAAGATCCATCTGAACACCAGTCTTCAACATCTGCTCTCTGTAACAGTCCATTTGCACCCCAGTCTCCAAATGCTGCTCTCTGTAACAGTCCTTCCGCACGTCAGTCTCCATCCTCTGCTCTCTGTAACAGTCCTTCTGCACCCCAGTCTCTACAATCTGCTCTCTGCAACAGTCCTTATCCACCCCAGTCTCCAACCTATGTTCTCTGAAACATACATCTGCAATCCAGTTTTTAATCTCTGCTCTCTGTAACATTTCTTCTCCACCCCAGTCTCCAACCTCTGTCCTCTGAAACAGTCCTTCTGCTCCCCTGTCTCCGAGATCTGCTCTCTGTAACAGACATTATGTACTGCAGTTTCCAACCTCTGCTCTCTGTAAAGGTCCTTCTACAACCCAGTCTCCAACCTCTGCTTTTTTGAGTCAGTCCTTCTAAACCAAGTCTCCAACCTCTTCTCTTTGTATCTATCCTTCTGCACCTCAGTCTCCAACCTGTGCTTTCTGTAACAGTCCTTCTTCACCCCAGTCTCAAACCTCTGCTCTCTGTAACAGTCCTTCTATACCACAGTCTCCAAACTCTGCTCTCTGTAAGTATTTTTCTGGACCCCAACTTCCAACCTCTGCTTTCTGTAACAGTCCTTCTGCACGTCATTCTCAAAACTCTGCTCTCTATAGCAGGCCTTCTGCACCCCAGTTTCATTCCTATGCTCTCTGCAACGATCCTTCTGCACCCCAGTCTCGAACCTTTGCTCTCTCCAATTATCCTACTGCACCCCAGTCTCCAACCTCTGATCTCTGCAAAAGTCCTTCTTAACCTCCGTCTCCAAATTCTGCTATCTGTAAGATCTTTCTGCACCCCTGTCTCCAACCTCTGCTCTATTTAACAGTCCTTCTACACCCCAGTCTTCAACCTCTGCTCTCCGCAAGAGTCATTCTGCACCCCAGTCTCCAAACTCTGCTCTCTGCAACAGTCCTTCTGCACCCTAGTTACCAACATCTTCTCTCTGCTACAGTACTTTTGCACCCCAGTCTTCAACCTCTGCTCTCTGTAACAGTCCTCCTGTACTGCAGTATCCAAACTCTGCTCTCTGTAATGGTCTTTCTGCAGCCCAGACTCCAATCTCTTATTTCCATATCAGTCCTCTGTACCCCAGTCTCCAAACTCTGCTCTCTGTAAGAGTCCTTCTGCATCTCTGTCTCCAACCTCTGATCTCTGCAGAGTCCTTCTGCAACTCAGTCTCCAAATTCTGCTCTCTGTAAGATCCTTCTGCACCCCTGTATTTAACCTCTGCTCTCCTAAACTGTCCTTCTGCACCCGAGTCTCCAAACTCTGCTCTCTGTAACAAGATTGCCGACCCTCAGTCTCCAAACTCTGCTCCCTGCCACAGTCCTTCTGCACCCCAGTCTCCAACCACTGATTTCTACAAGAGTTCTTCTGGACACTAGTTACCAACATCTGCTCTCTGCAACAGTCCTTCTTCACTCCAGTCTCCAAAATCTTCTCTCTGCCACAGTCATTCTGCACCTCAGTCTGAAAACTCTGCTGTCTGCAACGACCCTTCTGCACCCCAGTCTCCTATCTCTGCTCTCTGTAACAGTCCTTCTGAACCTCAGTCTCCCAACTCTGGCCTCTGTTTCATTCTTCTGCAACCCAGTCTTTAAACTCGGCACTCTTTAACAGTCCTTCTGCACAACATTCTCCAACCTTTGCTCTCTTTAACAGAACTTTTGCCACCCAGTCTCCAAACTCTGCTCTGTGTAACAGGTCTTCTGTACCCCAGTCTCCAACCTCTTCTCTTTGCAACGATTCTTCTCCACCTCAGTCTCCAACTTCTGCTCTCGGTAACAGTCCTTCTGAACCCAAGTCTCCAAACTCTGCTCTCTAACAGTCCTTCTGCACCCCAGTCTCCAAACTCTGCTATCTGTAACAGTTTTTCTGCACCTCATTCTCCAACCTCTTCTCTCTGCAACAGTCTTTCTTCTCCCCAGTCTTTGAGATCTGCTCTCTATAACAGTCCTTCTGTACCGCAGTGTCTAACCAGTGCTCTCAGTTTCGGTTTTTCTACACCCCAGTCTGCAAACTCTGCTTTCTGTATCAGCCTGTTTGGACCCCAGTATCCAACCTCTGTTCTCTGTATCCATCCTTCTTCACTTTAGTCTCCAACTTGTGCTCTCTGTAAGAGTCCTTCTGCATTCCGGTCGCCAACCTCTGCTCTCGGTAACAGTCCTAAACGGGAGTCTTCAAACTCTGCTCTCTTTAACGGTACTTCTGCACCTAATTTCCAAACTCTGCTTCCTGTAACAGTCCTTCTGCACCTCAGTCTCTAAACTATGCTCTCTGCAACAGTCCTTCTACACCCTACTCTCCAACATCTGGTCTCTGCAACAGTCCTAATGCATTAAGTATGAAAACTCTGCTGTCTGCAACGAATCCAGTGCACCCCAGTCTCCTACCTCAAGTGTCTGTTACAATCCTTCTGCACATCAGTCTCCAACCTCTGCTCTCTGTAAGTTCCATCTCAACTACAGTATCTTACCTCTGCTCTCTGTAACAGTTCTTCTACACCTCAGTCTCCAACCTCTTCTCTCTGCAACAGTTCTTCTGCAACCCAGTCTTCAACATCTGCTCTCTGTAACAGTCTTTCTGCACCTCTGTCTCAAAACTCTGCTCTCTGCAACAACCATCTGCACCCCAGTCTGAAAACTCTGCTCTCTGCAACGATCTTTCTCGACCCCAGTCTCCAACGTCTGCTCTCTTCAACAGTCCTTCTGCACCACAGTCTCCAACCTGTGCTCTCTGTAAAATCTTTCTGCACTCCAGTTTTCTAACTCTGTTCTCTAATATTCCTTCTAGACACCAGTCGCCAACCTCTGCTTTCTGCAAGGGTCCTATGGCACCCCTGTCTCCAAACTCTGTTCTCTGCAACAGTCTTTCTGCTCCCCAGTCTCCAGTATCTGCTCTCTGTAACAATCCTTCTGTACCACAGTCACCAAACTCTGCTCTCTGTAACGGTCCTTCTGCACCCCAGTCTCCAACCTCTGCTTTCTGTATCAGTCCTTCTGAACCCCAGTCTCTAAAATCTGCTCTCTGTGTCTATCCTTCTGCACCTCAGTCTCCAACCTGTGCTTTCTGTAATGGTCCTTCTGCACCCCAGTCTCCAAACTCTGCTTTGTGTATCAGTCTGTCTGAACCCCGGTCCCCAACTCCTGTTCTCTGTATCTATCTTTTTGCACCTCAGTCTCAACCTGTGCTCTATGTAAGAGTCCTTCTGCAAACCAGTCTCCAACCTCTGCTCTCGGTAACAGTCCTATACAGCAGTCTACAAAGTCTGCTCTCTTTAACGGTCCTTCTGCACACCAATTTCCAAAATCTGCTTCCTGTAAGTCCTTCTGCATCTGAGTCTCAAAACTCTGCTCTCTGTAACAGTCCTTCTACACCTCAATCTCCAACCTATGCTCTCTGTAACAGTGCTTCTGCACCTCAGTCTGAAAATTCGGCTCTCTGCAGGATCCTTCTGCACCTCAGTCTCCAACCACTGCTCTCTGTAAGATCCCTCATCAACCCAGTCCAAATACTGCTCTCTGTAACAGAACTTCTGCACCCAAGTCTCCAAATTCTTGTCTCTGCAATGATTGTTCTCCACACCAGTCTCAAACCTCTGCTCTCTGCAACTGTCCTTCTGCACCCCAGTCTCCAACCACTGCTCTATGTAACCGTCCTTCTGCACCGCAGTCTCCAACCTCTGCTCTCTGTAACAGTCCTTCTGCACCTCAGTCTTCGAACTCTGCTCTCTGCAACAGTCCTTCTGCACCCCATTCTCTAACCTCTGCACTCTTCAACATTCATTCTGAACCAAAGTCTCCAAACTTGGCTCTCTGTAACATCTTTCTGCACAACAGCTTCCAAAATCTGCTCTCTCTAACATTCCTTCTTCACTGCAGTCTGTAACCTCTGCTTTCTTTGAGGGTCCTGTGGCACCCCAGTCTCCAACTTCTGCTCCCCAAAACAGTCCTATACCGCACTCTCCAAACTCTGCTCTCCTTAACGGTCCTTCTGCACCCCAATTTCCAAACTCTGCTTCCTGTAACAGTCCTTCTGCACATGAGTCTCCAAACTCTGCTCTCTGTAGCAGTCCTTCTACACCTCAGACTTCAACCTATGCTCTCTGTAACAGTCTTTCTGCACCAATGTCTTCAACCTCTTCTCTCTGTAACAATCCTTCTAAACCCCAGTCTGCAAACTCTGCTCTCTGTAATATCCTTCTGAAATTCAGTCTCCAAACTCTGCTTACTGCAACATTCCTTCTGCACCCCAATCTCAAACCTTTGCTCTCTGCAACAGTCTTTCTACACCCCAGTGTCCAGCCTCTGCTGTCTGCCACAGACCCTCTGCTACCCAGTCTCCAAACTCTGCTCTCTGTAACAATCCTTCTGCACCTCAGTCTTCAACCTCTGCTCTCTGCAACGGTCCTTCTGCACCTCAGTCTCCAAAAACTACTCTTTGTAAATGTACTTCTGAATTCCTTCTCCAAACTCTGCTCTTTGTAATAGGACTTCTGCACCCCAGTCTCCAACCTCTGTTCTCTATAACAATCCTTCTGCACTCCAGTCTCAAAATTTTGCTCTCTAAAATGATCCTTCTGCACCCCAGTCCCCAAACTCTGCTCTTTGAAGCAGTCCTTCTGCACCCCAGTCTCCAACATGTACTCTCTGCAAAAGTCCTTCTGCACCTCAGTCTGAAAACTCTGTTCTCTACAACGATCCTTCTGCACCCCAGTCACCTGCTGCAAATCGGTCTACAACTTTGCTCTCTGTAAGATCCTTGTGCAACCATGTCTGAAAACTCAGCTCTCTATAGGAGTTCTACTGCACCCTAGTTTCCAACCTCTGCTCTCTGTAACAATTCTTCTGCACCTCAGTCTCGAAACTCTTCTGTTTGCAATGAACATTCTGTACACCAGTTTCCAACGTCTGCTCTCTGCTACCGTCCTTCTGGACCCCAGTCTCCAACCTCTGCTCTCTACAACAATCCCTGTGCACCCCAGTATCCAATATCTGCTCTATGCAGCAGTCCTTCTGCACCCCTGTCTCCAACCTCTGCTCTCTGCAACAGTCCTTCTGCACCTCAGTCTGAAAACGCTGTTCTCTGCAATGATCCTTTTGCATCCCAGTCTCCAAACTCTGCTCTCTGTAATACTCCTGTTGCACCTCAGTCTCAAAACTCTGCTCTCTGTAAGATCCTTCTACAACCCTGTATCCAAACACTGCTGTATGTAACAGTCCTTCTGCACCCCAGTCTCCAACCTCTGCTCTTTGCAAGAGTCCTTCTAAAACCCAGTCTCCAAACTCTGCTTTCTGCAACAGTCCTTCTGCACTCCAGTCTCCAACTTCTGTTCTCTTTAACAATCATTCTTCACCTCAGTTACCAAACTCTGATCTCTGCAACGGTCCTTCTGAACCACAGTCTCCAACCTCTTCTCTCTGTAACAATCCCTCTGCACCTCATTCTCCCAACTCTGCTCTCTGTAAGATCCTTCTCCAACATCTGCTCTCTGCAACAGTCCTTCTCCACCCCAGTCTCCATCATCTGCTCTCTGTAACAGTCCTTCTATACTGCAGTTTCCAAACTCTACTCTCTCTTACGGTCCTTCTGCACCCCACTCTCCAACCTCTGCTATCTCGATCAGTCCTTCTGCACTTAGGTCTCCAACCTTTGCTCTCTGTAATAGTCCTTCTGCACCTCAGTCTCCAACGTCTGCTCTCTGCAACAGTCTTTCTGCAACCCAGTCTCCAACCTCTGCTCTCTGTTACAGTCCTTCTATACTACAGTCTCCAACTTCTTCTCTCTGTAATGGTCCTTCTGGACTCCAGTCTCCAAACTCTGCTTTCTGTATCAGTCCTTCTGCACCCTGGTCTCTAAACTCTGCTTTCTGTACCAGTTCTTCTGCAACTCAGACTACAATTTCTGCTCTCTTCAAAAGTCCTTCTGCACCCTAATCTGCAAACTCTGCTCTCTGCAACAGCCCATCTGCACTTCAGTGTCCAAACTCTGCTCACTGTAAGATTATTCTGAAACCCAGTCTCCAACCTCTGCTTTCTGCAATGGTTCTTCTGCACCCCAGCCTCTAACCTCTGTTCTCTAAAACAGTTATTCTGCACCCCAGTCTCCAACCTCTGCTCTCTGTAACAGTCCTTCTGCATCACATTCTCCATCTTCTGCTCCCTGCAACAGTCCTTCTGAACAACAGTTTCCAACATCTGCTCTCTGGAAAAGTTTTTGGGTACCCTAGTCCCCAACCTCTGCTCTCTGCAACAGTCCTTCTGTACTGCAGTCTCCAACTTCTGCTCTCTGCAACGACACTTCTACACACCAGTCTCCAACATCTGCTCTCTGCAAAAGTCCTTCTGCACTTCAATCTGAAAATTTTGCTCTCTGCAACAATCCTTCTGTACCCCAGACTTCAACATCTGCTCTCTGTAACACTCCTTCTGCACCTCAGTTTCCAAACTCTGCTCAATGTAAGATCATTCTGCAACACAGTCTCCAAAATTTTCTGCCCTAACAGTCCTTCTGCACCTCAGTCTCCAACCTCTGCTCTCTATAACATTCGATCTACACCTCAGTCTAAAACCTCTTCTCTCTGCAGGATCCATCTGAATCCCAGTCTCCAGACACTGCTCTCTGTAACAGTCCTCCTGCACCTAAGTCTCCAAACTCTGCTGTTTGTAAGATCCTTCTGCCACTCAGTTCCTAATTCTGCTCTCTATAACAGTCCTTCTGCACCGCGGTCTTAAACCTCTGCTCTCTGTAACAGGCCTTCTGCACCCCAGTCTCCAACCTCTTCTCTCTGCAAGGATCATTCTACACCTTAGTCTCCAACATCTGCTCTCTGTATGATACTTTTGCAACCCAGTCTCCCAACTCTGCCCTCTCTAACAGAACTTCTGCACCCCTTCTTTGAACTCTCCTCTCCGTAACAGGCCTTCTGCACCCCAGTCTTCAAATTCAGTTTTCTAATACAAGCCTTCTGCACCCCAGTCTCCAACGTCTGCTCTCTGAAACAGTCCTGCACCACAGTCTCCAACCTGTGGTCTCTGCAACAGTCCTTCTGCACCTCAGTCTTAAAACACTATTCTCTGCTACGATCCTTTTGCACCTTAGTCTCCAACCTCTACTCTCTGTAACAGTCCTTCTGCACCTGGGTCCCCAACATCTGCTCTCTGTAAGATCCTTTTTCAACCCAGTCTCTAAACTCTGTGATCTGTAGCAGACCTTCTGAAGCCCTTCTCCACACTCTGCTCTCTTTAACAGACGTTCTGCAACCCAGTCTCCAACCTCTTCTCTGTAACAGTCCTTCTGGCCCATATACTCCAACTTCTGATCTGTTACAGTCTTTATATACCGAAATCTCCAAACTCTGCTCTCTATAATGTTCCCTCTGTACCTCAATTTCCAACCTCTGCTTTCTGTAACAGTCCTTCTGCACCTCAGTCTGAAACCTCTGCTGTCTACACTAACCTTCTGCAGCCCAGTCTCCAATCACTGCTCTCTGTATCATTCATCCTGCACCACAGTCACCAACCATTGCTCTCTGTAAGATCCTTCTGCAATCAAGTCTCCAACATCTGCTCTCGGTAACAGTCCTAAACCGCAATCTCCAAACTCTGCTTTCTTTAACGGTACATCTGCACCCCAATTTCCAACCTCTGCTTCCTGTAACAGTCCATCTGCACATCAGTCTCCAAACTCTGCTCTCTGCAACAGTCCTTTTACACCCCAGTCTCCAACATCTGGTCTCTGCAACAGTCCTTCTGCATTACACCCTGAAAACTCTTCTGTCTGCAACGAACCTCCTGCACCCCAGTCTCCTACCTCAGGTGTCTGTTACAATCCTTCTGCACCTAAGTCTCCAACCTCTGCTCTCTGTAAGATCCATCTGAACCCCAGTCTCTTACCTCTGCTCTCTGTAACAGCTCTCTGTAGCAGGCCTTATGCACCCCAGTCTCCAAAATATGCCCTCTGAATCAGTCCTTCTGCACGCCAGTCTGCAAACTCTGCTCTTTGTAACGGTCCTTCTGCACCCCAGCTTCACAACTCTGTTTTCTGTATCATAATTCTTCACCCCAGTCTCAAACGTCTGCTCTCTGTAACAGTCCTTCTGCATCTCAGTCTCCAACGTCTGCTCTCTGCAACAGTCTTCTGCACCCCAGTCTCCAAACTCTGCTCTTTGTAACAGTCTTTCTGCACCATATTCTCCAACCTCTGCTCTCTGTTACACTCTTTGTATACCGCAGTCTTTAACCTCTGTTCTCTGTAAAGGTTTCTCTGCACCAAATTTCTAACCTCTGCTTTCTGTAACAATTATCTGTACCTCAGTCAATAAACTCTGCTCTCTGTAACCATCATTCTGCACCTCAGTCTCCATCCACTGCTCTCTGTAACAGTACTTCTGCACCTCAGTCTTAAACCTCTGCTCTCTGCACGATCCTTCTGCACCCCAGGCTCCAACCACTGCTCTCTGTAACTGTCGTCCTGCACCTCAATCACAAAACTCTGCTCTCTGTAAGATCCTTCTGCAACCCAGCCTCAAAACTCTGCTCTCTATAAGAGTCCTTCTGCAACCCAGCCTCAAAACTCTGCTCTCTATAACAGTCCTTCTGCAACCCAGTCTCCAACGTCTGCTTTCTGTAGCAGGCCTTTGCACCCCAGTCTCCAAACTCTGCTCTCTGAAACAGTTTTTCTGCACGCCAGTCTCCAACCTCTGCTCTCTGTAATGGTCCTTCTGCACCCCAGTCTGCGACCTTAGCTTTCTGTATCTTAAGTATTAACCCGAGTCTCCAAAGTCTTCTCTGTGTAACAGTCCTTCTGCATCTCAGTCTTCAAACTCTGCTCTCTGCAACAGTCCTTCTGAACCCCAGTCTCTAACCTCTGCATTCTGCAACATTCCTTCTGAACCCTATTATCCAACCTGTTCTCTCTGTAACAGTCTTTCTGCACCCAAGTCTCCCACATCTGCTCTCTGTAACGATCCTTCTTCAGCCCAGTCTCTACCTCTGCTCTCTGCAACGATTCTTCTGCAACTCAGTCTCCAAATTCTGCTCTCTTCAAGGATCCTTCTGCACCTCACTCTCCAGCCTCTGTTCTCTGTAAAAGTTTTTCTGCACCTCAGTCTCCAACCTCTGCTCTCTGCAACCGTCCTTCTGAACCCCAGTTTCCAAACTCTGCTCTCTGCAACGATCCTTCTGCACCCCAGTCTCCAACATCTCCTCTCCTTAACACTCCTTCTGCACCCCAGTCTCCAAACTTTGTTCTCTGTAAGGTCCTTCTGCACCCCAGTTTCCAAACTCTGCTCTCTGTAACATTTTATCTCCAACCCAGCCTCCAACCTCTGCTTTCTTCAACGGTCCTGCTGCAACCCAGTCTCCAAACTCTGTTCTCTGAAACAGTCCTTCTGCTCTCCAATTTCCAATCTCTTCTCTCTGTAACAGTCCTTCTGTACCGCAGTCTCCAACTTCTACACTCTGTAATGGTCTTTCTGCACACTAGTCTCCAACCTCTGCTTTCTGTATGAGTCCTTCTGCACCACAGTCTCCTAACTCTGCTCTCTTTTACAGTCTTTCTGCACCTTAGTCTCCCTACTCTGCTTTCGGTAAGATCCTTCTGTAACCAAGTCTCAAAACTCTGCTCTCCATAACCGTCCTTGTGGACACAAGTCTCCAACCTCTACTCTCTGCAACAATCCTTCTTCAACCCAGTCTCCAACCTCTGCTCTCTGCAACAGTCATTCTTCACCCCAGTCTCAAAAATCGGCTCTCTGTAACAGTCTTTCTGCACCTCAGTCTGAAATCTCACTTCTCTGCAATGAACGCCCTGCACCCCAGTCTCCTTCCTCTGCTCTCTGTAACAGTCCTTCTGAACCTCAGTCTCCTACCTCTGCTCTCTGTAAGATCCTTCTGCAACAAAGTCTCCAAACCATGCTCTCTGTAACAGTCCTTCTGCACAACAGTCTCCAACCTCTGATCTCTGTAACAGGCCGTCTGCACCCCAGTCTTCAACCTCTGCTCTCTGTAACAATCCTTCTGCACCCCAGTCTTCAACTTCTGTTCTGTGTAACAATCCTTCTGCACCTCAGTTCCCAAACTCTGACCTTTGCAATGGTCCTTCTGCACCCCAGTCTCTAACCTCTGCTCTCTGCAACCATCCTTTTGCACCCTTGTCTCCAAACTCTTCTCCCTGAAACAGTCTTTCTGAACCCCAGTCTCCAACATCTGCTCTCTGCAACAGTTCTTCTGAACCTCAGTCTGAAAACTCTGCCCTTTGCAATGATACTTGTGCACCTCAGTCTCCACACTCTTCTTTCTGTAACAGTCTTTCTGCACCTCAGTCTCCAACTTCTGCTCTCTGCAACAGTTCTTCTGCACCCCAGACTTTAACATCTACTCTCTGAAAGAGTCCTTCTACACCCCTGTTCAAATGCAAAAGAATGAGACCTGAACTATTGCTCACCCTGCAATAAATCAACTCAAAATGCATTAAAGACCCAGGCACTAGACCAGAAATTATGCAGTTTCTAGGAAAAAACAAAGTCAATATTCCAACCTAGAGGCAGAGGCAATGACTTTCTCAATAGGATGCCAAAGCTCAGGAGATAACACCAAAAGTAAGATAATAGGATGGCATCAAATTAAGAAGGTTCTGCACAGCAAAGGAGACAATTAGAATATGAAGAGAGAACCTACGGAAAGGGAGAAAATCTTTATGAGGGGCTCTTCTAAAAGAGGATGAATATTCAGAATATTAATAAAGAACTCAAAAAACTTAACATCAATCCCACAATTATTAAATAACCCAATTATCAAATAACCCAATTACCAAATGGAAAACTAAATGAACTAAAGAGACACGTCTTAGAAGAAAATATGTGAGTGGCCAACAAATATATGAAAATACTTGCAAGTCAAGACTACCATGAGATTTCATCTAATTTCAGTGACAAAGGGAACCACCAAGAATACAAACAGAAATGAGTGTGACAAGGAGAGAATTAGAGAAAAGGGAGCACTCTCACCCTGTTTGTGGGCATGTAAATCAGCACATCCACCACGGAAATCGAGATGGAGGCTCCTCAGGAGTAGCCATGGACCACCCTGCGACCCAGCTCTACCTCTGCTTGGTATTTATCAGAGCGGATCGAAGTCATCATATTATAATGACACATACATGCCCATGAACCAGCCGAGGTGACATCAGGGGACGAATGGATAAAGAACATCTGGTATATGCACACTGGAATTTCATTCACCCATAAAGAAGAACAAAATTATGTCATGCTGGAAGATGGATGGATCTTCAGAACATTAAGGGAAATAAGCAACTCAGAAAGTTAAGGGCCGTATGTTTTTCCTCTGTTAAAGCTAGAGGGGGAAAGGAAGGAAAGTTGGGAAGGGAGTCTCATCATGAAAGTTCAAGGAAGATCAGTAGAGTCAAGGCACCAGGGGAGGAGGTGAGGAAAAGAGAAATATTGGAATGATATAGGCCAAAGTTCACGGATATTTTGTGTGCATGTTCAAATATGTGTCAGCAAATCCCACCATTATGGACCACTACAATGCACCAATGAAGAGTGAAAAGAAGAGTTTCACATTACATGGGACAGGCACTATTCTAGGAGGGTGCCCATTTTTTCCCGTCTATAAATACCACGATCATTTACCACTGTCAAAAATCTCTACAGATTCAAATGTTCTGATCACTGCTCCACCACATGGCCTCTTCTACTTCAGGGTCCCCTTATTCTCACTGAAATCAGGGAGCCCGTTTTAATGATGCCATCTGTTAATGTCTTCCCAGGCTGCCGAGGACAGCGGCTGTGGGTTTCACAAGGATCTGGTGCTGCCTTTTGAACGCATGTCCACGAGGCCTTGGCGAAGGCTGGTGCTCCAGGCCCTCCTCCAGATCCAGCTGTGAGGCCAGGGAAGGGGTCACATAACACGCCATCCAACACCTTATTTATTTCTGATCACCATCCTGTCCATTATTCCAGGATCATATTGGTCATTGAACTTAAGCAAACACTGAGTCCAGATTTCAGTCCATCAACCAAACAGAGTCTAATAGCCACTCCCCATGGCTCAGGAAAATCCTTGGCCCTAACATTTCTGGTGATTACGTCCCTGTGACTGCATTCAAGATGATCCAGCAATATGTCCTGACTTTTTTGGTCTAGAAGACTCAAACAAATTCTCTTATATATTCTTAAGGCTCCTATTAACAAAATACAGTAAAATATTTACCTTTTATTTTGATGTGACCCTTATACTCTCCTGGGCTATATTTTATACCCTTACCTGAGGCGTTCTACTATCAGACCCCAATTAAGAGTCTGGTGACAATGAGGGATGATGGATGAGCATCTTAAAGACAATTGGGCTCGGGATGTGGCTCAAGCACTAGTGCGCTTGCCTGGCATGCGTACGGCCCGGGTTCGATCCTCAGCACCACATACCAACAAAGATGATGTGTCCGCCGAGAACTAGAAAATGAATATTAAAAATTCTCTCTCTCTCTCTCTCTCATCCCTCTAGAGTCCTCTCCTCTCCTCCCTCACTATCTCTTCAAAAAAAAAAAAAAAGACAACTGCCCAGGTAAAGTCACCATAGGGTCTTCAATTTAGGGAAAGCTAGTCTCCTCGGGGGAGGAGGGGCTGCTTCTGACAGCAAAGAGAGTTAATGGAGATTTCAGAGTTCAATGCTCTGAGATTTCTCTAATTCCACTGGTATTTTACCATTCTAATTAACAGGGTCCCAATCATTCCTCCATTAATGTCTTACTTGACATAAGACAGACCTGAAGAAATTGTGGATTTATAATTTTCTTTGTACTACTGCAATTTGGAGAATTGGATGTTTTCTTTTGATATTAACCTTTATCAGTTTCCAGAGAGAAAATATTTTTCATGATCTGAACCTGACTTGAAGAAGGAATATAATGCTTGAACCTATCATTTACTTTCTGTAAGTCTCCCACTCCAGTCAGTAACAGCAGTCTGTAGTCATGTTGTAATGTTCATTCCCACCCTGAAGGTCGATAGTGTTATTCCAAAGCTCAGTTTTCCATAGACATTTGATTTCAGGCCACGATAACTTAAAGTCTCTGTTGGGTCATTGCACACCAGGAATTATCAGGTCTTTTTTTCCATGGGCTATGACATCATGAACATATTCAATTCCCTCAGGTCAGACATCCAACCTACCTCCTCAGGTCTGTTATCTAGAACCATCTCTGATGTAAATGACTATTGTGGTCAGTGCCACCATGGTCAGGTAGAGATGAAGAACGACTCTTGATGTCTTAGGGTAGAGGAAGTTGAAACAGAAAAAAGTTATAAAATGGTTGGTTGATCTGGAAGAAAAAAGGAAAATAGGGCAGGTGACACCACCCCATATATGGAAACCCTAACTTCCCTGGAAATAGACGCTCATTCCAAGCTACTGTGACCCACATTCAGGAACTGCTGTCTAGGAGCCTGCACACACAGCTCCTGGCACCAAGGAGATTAGTTCCTGCCTCTAAAGGGCTGGTTTGCTGCTTCTGCTGGTATGGGATCCAAAAGAACCCGCTTTCTTCCTTTCCTTTCTTTCTCTATGCCTAGTGTTTGGCTGATCTTGACAGAACCTCCTAAAATGGAGGCCTGCAAGCAGGGGAGTGTGGGAAACGAGGTTCTCGTACTTTCTGTCCCTCTGGTGTGGGGAGAACACAGAAGGACAGAGATGGTGCTAAACACCCACACAAGGTGTCCAACACACTTGTACCTGAAAGTGGGAAAAGGGTGTTTGTTAAAAGAGAGGAGAGAAAGGAGTCACAGAGATTTGAAAAGCGGGAGTTGGAGTTGAAGCTCCAGATACAGACTCTCTAACCAGGTGCCTACAAGTCCCTGGGAGGCATTTTTTTCAGATGAATGTATACTCCAGTTTGAAGATTGGTCTAGACTTTGATCGTGCAAAGGGATGCACACCCTCCAGCCAGCTTCCTCAGGGCACTCTGGACCTCGTTGGTTCTCAGGCTGTTAATGACGGGGCTCAACAGGGGGCTCACCACACAGAAGAGCACAGAGACCAGGGTGTCCATTCCAGCCTTCTCTGGGCCTGTCATAGTGGAAAGTTGGCTGTTCCATAGAAGACCACCACGACAGTGAGGGAGGACGCACAGGTGGAGAAGGCCTTCCTTCTGCCCTGGGCATAGGGAATCTCCAGGATGGCCGCCATAATGAGTGCATAGGAGCCTGCAGTGAAGAGGCAGGGGCTCAGGCCTATGGTGGCACTAACCATGTGGAGCGCAGACTCGTTGACAGAGGTGTCTGAGCAGGAGAGCTTCAGGAGCAATGGGGTGTCACAGAGAAAGTGGCTGAACCGCTGGGGCCCACACAGAGTGAGTGTGATGGCCAGCACCGTGTGTGTGACCAAATTCACCAGCCCACACAGCCAGGACCCAGTCACCTGACAACACAGACCTTCACACTAATAATGACTGGGTACTGAGGAGGACGGGACGTGGCCACACAGCCGTCATACTGGCCACACAGCTAGTTAGAAGCCTTCTGTGCCAGCACTTGTCACCAAGAAGAAGATCTGGGAAAGGCAGCCCTCATAAGAAATGGCCTTCTTCTCCCAAAAGAAGTTCACCAGCAGTGCTGAGAGGGTGGTGGATGTTTAGCAGACGTCCAAGAAGCTCAAATTGCTGAGGAAAAAGTACATTGGAGTGTGGAGAGTTGGAATGACCCTGGTGGCCACTATTATGATCATGTTCCCCTGGAGAGTGGTCAGGTAAATGACCAGAAAGAGCAGGAAGAACCAGCCCTGTAGGTTGGAGTGGTTGGAAAATCTCAAGAAGATGAATTCAGTGACAAATGATTGATTGCTCATTTCCAATGTTGTCATAGCTAAAAAACAGAGAAAAAAAGACCATGATGAAAATGGACTGAGAGCACCCCAAACATGCTTGTTAATCTGCAGCAACATGGCAAATAATATCGAATGAAAAGCAGCCTGGAGACTGATAACCTGTGGGACTGGTCTCAGGGAATTAGACCCATGGAGCTGCATACATTTGCAGGGTTGATGGTGTGTGGGAGTAACCAGAGAATTACTAGAATCCAACAGAAAGCCATTCGACCTCATCATGGTGTGAAGTCATTTCTCACTGTCTCAGTAATCTCTGTCTCCTGTTGTCCTTTAATGTAAACATAGGATTTTTGGAGAAGTTCATTTTCATTGCAAATGTTAAGAAAAAATTTTACAAAGCAGAGTCATCATCTGCAGAAGCAGTCGGTGTTGCCTTCAGTGTTTTCCAATGTAGAGTTTTTCTCATTTTACATCAATCTTGATTTCTGTGTTCGGTAAGGCAGAAGTTAACTATTCCTGTACAATGCTGAAATTATCAGGGCCAGAGAAAAATAGAGGAAAGAAGTTGATGAAGTGGGGTTGGACTGGCTATCTTAAGTATAAAGGGAAGATCAGTGGAGTAGAAGGAGAATGAGAGGGCGGAGAGGTTTGGGAAGGGAGGAAATGTGAAAAGTCTTTACGCAGATCATGTTATGTGCACATGGAAGTTTAAAACAGGGGACTGCACCTGTATGTATATGTAGAAAGCACCAGACAGAAATTAACAGATAAATGACCCAAAAAAAGATCATTAGAAAAAGGAGAATGGGGGCGGAAAGGGGAGGGAGATGGGGGGTTGGGACTGAATGGAGTAAATGCACATAGGATCTTTTCCAAATCAACCCAACTTCTATGTATAACTATTATGCTCTAATAAAAAATTTAAGAAGATGACATGATCCTATCAGCAAAGAGTGAGATTTGAATTCTTCTTGACCTATTTGTATACCTTTAATTTCTTTCTTTTGTCCAATGGCTCTGGCAATTTCAAGGATGAAGTCGAATAGAAGTGGTGAAAGAGGGGTTACCCTCTCTGCTTCCAGTTTTTAGAGTGAATGCTTTCAACCTTTCTCCACATAGAATGATGCTGCCTTGGGTTTAGCATAGATAGCTTTTACAATGCTTATACAGCGTTCCTTCTGTCCCTAGTGTTTCTACTGTTTTGACAGGTAGGGGTGCTATATTTTGTTAAATGATTTTTCTGCATCTATTGAGATGATCAGTAAACTTACATCTCTCTTAAATAAACTTAATCTCTCCCCTTTGGCTAAACATTCAGATTATCTTCAGTCCTATAAATATTTTAATGAACATTTTCCTGCATAAACATATGTGACGATTTCGAATTATCTCTTCAGAATTAAATTTAAATCTGATATAAAAGAATTTGTTGTGCAGTTTCTATTTAAAACTAGTTCATGGGAGACATTATAGTAAGTGAAATAAGTCAGATGCATAAAGAGAAATAGCAGTTTTTTACTTCATTGTGCAAGCTAAAATGTTGATCTCAGAGAAGTAGGGAGTAGAGCAGTGGTTATTGGATCCTGGGAGAGAATCACAAAAATCATTCTGAGTCTGATTTCTCAAAGACGCATGTGAAAAACTGCCTGAAAAAGCCCTCTGAGTGTGGTCTTTAAAAAAAAAAAATAAGAGTGGACTTCTAACAAGGTCCTCAGAAAATCTCTCTGCTCACCTCAGTAGGCAGCAGGAGGTTAATGGGTCTGGCTGCCTAGGAGCTAGCTGTGGTGTGCAAATGGGCAGGACCAGGACGGCTGGAGAATATCAGTAATCAATAGTAGACCACATTCTAGGTGAGGGCAGGCTGGAAACAGGTCATCCAGAAGGAAATGGCTTGAGCTCTGAAAATTACAGAATCCGTGGATTTGGGAAATTGTTGTGGGTCCAATCCACTCATAACACCTACTCCCTGGGTCAGTCCACGGTTGCCACAGTTACCACAGGCCTGACCAGAACAACCCAGAGGGGGAGATGCACTCTGGCCTCCTGGCTTGGAGGTTTGGTCTGGGGCCAGCTGACCCATTCCTGCCAGCCTGAGATGAGGTGGGACGCCGATGTAAAAGGGAACAAGGGGGGAAGCTTCCCTAGCTCATGGCAGCCAGAAGGTTGGGGCGGGGGAGGGGACAGAAGGAGACAGTTCGCAGGGGACGAGATGTGATTCCCCAGGGCATGTCCCCGGCCACACTCCACCTGCCCACACTCCTCTCAGTACAGTGGGCCTTTCTGATAATTAACCCACAAAATGGATGGATCCACAGATTAGGTCACAAGTCTCACAGTCTAATTATTTCACCTCTGAAAACTGCTACTGTGGCTGACCCTGAGCTTTTGGTGAGAGGATACCTTATTTCTAAGGCATAATATTCTCTACAGTCCATGTGCTTTGGTTAGAATACCTTCATGTAGTCAGGGAGAGTAATCGGGTGCCAAAACAAGATTAAAAGGAAATATCTGGTAACTGAAGATGTGAAATTTGGAGCTTGGGGAAAAGCTCTGAAGAGGAGCCCTGGGTGGAGCACTTTAAAGTCCTGGTGACAAGGACACAAGAGGGCACCTGGTCTGTGGGGTAGCTGAGTGGCAGTGGGATCACTCATTAAAACATAAAAAAAAAAATGAGAAGGAGCGTGTCTGGGAAGAGGAAAGAAGGAAAGGAGGTTGGGCCTGGAGTCTGGGTACCTGCGGGGTCTCCCCAAAGAGATTCCAGGAGGCAGCGGGACAGGTTCCCAGGAGATAGGCCTGGGAGTCATGGCTTAGAGTGACTGTGGAAGTCACAGGTGCTCACAAAGCCAAAAGAGAGCAGGGTGAGGAGAGAGGGCCTGAAGGACTGTGCGGAAAAGAAGGTGTCCAGAAGGAGGCTCACCAGGTATCAGCAATCATTCTGCACCACAGTTTTAAAGCTCTGCTCTCTGTACCAGGCCTTCTGCACCCCAGTCTAAAATCTCTGCTCTCTATAACAGTCCTTCTGCACCCCAGTCTACAACCTCTGCTCCCTGCACCAATCCTTCTCCACCCCAGTCCCCAAGTTGAAACACTCTTTCTGAACCTCAGTCTCGAACATCTGCTCTCTGCAACAGTCCTTCTGCACCTCAGTCTGAAAACTCTGCTCTCTGCATCAATAATTCTGCACCCCAGACTCCAACCTCTGCTCTCTGTAACAGTCCTTCTACACCTCAGTCTCCAAACTCTGCTCTCTATAATATCTTTCTGCACACCAGTCTCCAAATTGAGATATCTGTAACATGCCTTCTGCACCCCAGTATCTAACCTCTGCTCCCTGCAAGAAAATTTCTGCATTCCAGTCTCCAAGTTCTGCTCTCTGAAAGAGTCATTCTGCACCCCACTCTCGAACATCTGCTCTCCGCAACAGTCCTTCTGCACCTAAGTCTGAAAACTCTGCTCTCTGCAACAATCATTCTGCAACCCAGGCTCCAACTCTGCTCTCTGTAACACTCCTTCTGCACCTCAGTCTCCAAACTCTGCTCTCTATAATATCTTTCTGCACATCAGTCTCCAAACTGTGATATCTGTAACAGGCCTTCTGCACCCATGTCTCCAACGTCTGCTCCCTGCAAGAATCCTTCTGCACCCCAGTTTCCAAGTTCTGCTCTCTGAAAAAGTCCTTCTGCACCCCACTCTCGAACATCTGCTCTCTGCAACAGTCCTTCTGCACCTAAGTCTGAAAACTCTGCTCTCTGAAACAATCATTCTGCAACCAAGTCTCCAAATTCTGTTCTCTGTAACAGTCCTTCTGCACCTCAGTCTCCAAACTCTGCTCTCTATAACATCCTTCTAAACACCAGTCTACAAACTGTGATATCTGTAACAGTCCTTCAGCACCCCAGTCTACAACCTCTGCTCTCTGTAACACGCCTTCTTCACCCCAGTCTCTAACCTCTTCTCTCTGAAACGATCATTCTGCACCTCAGTCTCCAACCTCTGCTCTCTGCAACAGTCCTTCTGCACCTCAGTCTTCAAACTCTGCTCTCTGTAAGATCCTTCTGCACCCCAGTCTCCAAACTCTGCTCTCTGTAACAGTCCTTCTGCACCCCAGTATCCAACGTCTGCTTTCTGTAACAAAACTTCTACACCCCAGTCTCCAACCTCTGCTCTCTGTAACAGTCCTTCTATACCTCAGTCTCCAAACTGCTCTCTGTAACGGTCCTTTTGCACCCCCGGCTCCAAACTCTGCTTTGTGTATCAGTCGTTCTGCAACCCAGTCTCCAAACTCTGCTTTCTGTAACAGTCCTTCTGCACCTCAGTCTCTAACTTCTGCTCTCTGTAAAAATCTTTCTGCAATTCAATCTCCAACCTCTGCTCTCTGCAACAGCTTTTCTGCAAGTCAGTATCCAACCTCTACTCTCTGTAATGATCCTTCTACACCTCAGTCTCCAACCAATGCTCTCTGTAACAGGCCTTCTGCACTACAGTCTCCAACCTCTGCTCTCTGTAACAGTTCTTCTGCAACCCAGTCTTCAAGCTCTACTCTCTGTTACAGTCCTACCTCACCTGAATCAAACCTCTGCACTCTGTAACAATCCTTCTGAACCCCAGTTTCAAAACTCTGCTCTCTTTAACAGTTCTTCTGAACCAGAATCTCCAAACTCTGCTCTCAGTAACACTCCTTATGCATCTGAGTCTCAATCCTCTGCTCTTTTTAAGAATCCTTCTGCACCCCAGTCTCCAACCTCTGCTCTCTGTAACAGTCCTTCTGCATCCTAGTCTCCAACATCTGCTCTCTGCAATGATCCTTCTTCTCCCCAGGCTCCACCCTCTGCTCTCTGGAATGGTCCTTCTGCACCCGAGTCTCCAAAATCTGCTCTCTGTAACAGGCCTTCAGCACCCCAGACTCCAATTTTTGCTCACTGCAACATTTCTTCTACACCCTAGTCTCCAAACTGTGCTCTCTGTACCTTTCTTTCTGATCCCAGTCTCCAACCTCTGCTCTCTGTAACGATCCTTCTGCACCTTAGTCTTCAACCTCTGCTATCTGCAATGATCCTTCTGCACCTCAGTTTCCAACCTCTGCTCTCTGCAACAATCCTTCTGCACCACAGATTCTAAACTCTGCTCTCTGTAACAGTGCTTCTAAACCTCAGTCTTCAACCTCTTCTCTCTGTACCAATCCTTCTGCACCTCAGTCTTCAACCTCTGCTCTCTGTAACAGTCCTTCTGCACCTCAGTCTTCAAACTCTGCTCACTGTAACAGGCTTACTGCACCCCAGTGTCCAACCTCTGCTCTCTGTAACAGTTCTTCTGCAAGCCAATCTCGAATCTCTGCTCTCTGTAACAGTCTTTCTGCACCCCAGTCTCCAAACTCTTTTCTCTGCAACGATGCTTCTGAACCTCAGTCTCCAACCTCTGCTCTCTGCAACAGTCCTTCGGCTCCCCAGTCTTCAGACTCCGCTCTCTGTAAGATTCTTTTGCATCCCTTTCTCAAACCCTTCCTCTCTGTAACAGTCCTTTTGCACCCCAGTATCCAAACTCTGCTCTCTCTAAAAGTCCTTCTGCACCAAAGTGTCCAAACTTTGCTCTCTGTAATGGTCCTTCTGTACCACAGTCTCCAACCTCTGCTCTCTGTATCAATCCTTCTGCACCTCAGTCTCCAATGTCTGCTCTCTGTAACAGTCCTTCTGCACCCTAATCTCCAACATCTGCTCTCTACAACGGTCCTTCTCCACCAAAGTCTCCAAACTCTGCTCTTTCTAACAGTCCTTCTGTACCGCAGTCTTCAACATCTTCTCTCTATAACGGTCCTTCTGCACCTCAATTGCCAACATCTGCTTTCTGTAACAGTCCTTCTGCACCTCATATTCCAACCACTGCTCTCTGTAACAGTCCTTCTAAGCCTCAGTCTGAAACCTCTGCTGTCTGCAACCATCCTTATGCACCCCAGTCTCCAAACTGTGCTATATTAAACAATCCTTCTGCAACCAAGTCTCCAACCTCTGCTCTCCGTAACAGGTCTTCTGCACCCCAGTCTCCAAACTCTGCTCTTTGTAACAGGCCTTTTGCACCCCAGTGTCCAACCTCTTCTCTCTTCAACGATGCTTCTTGACCTCAGTCTCCAGCCTCTACTCTCTGCAACAGTCCTCCTGCACACCAGTCTCCAACCTCTACTCTCTGTAACAGTCCTTCTGCACCTCACTCTCAAACCTCTGTTCTCTGCAATGGTTCTTCTGCACCCCAGTCTCCACACTCTGTTCTCTGCAACAGTCGTTCTGCACCCCAGTCTCCAACCTCTGGTCTCTGCAAAAGTCCTTCTGCACCCCAGTCTCCAAACTCTGCTCTCTGCTAAAGTACTTCTGCACCCCAGTCTCCAAAATCTGCTCTCTGTATCAGTCATTTTACACCCCAGTAACCAAAATGTGCTCTGTGTAACAATCCTTCTGCGACTTAGTTGACAACCTCTGCTCTCTGCAATGATCCTTCTGCACCCCAGTCTCCAAACTCTGATCTCTGTATCAGTCCTTCTGCACCACAGTCTTCAAACTCTTCTCTCTGCAAAAGTCCTTATGCAACCAAGTCTTCAAACTCTCCTGTCTGCAACATTTCTTCTGCACCCCAGTCTCCAACCTGTGCTCTCTGTAACAATCCTTCTGCACTCTAGTCTCCAATCACAGATTGAACTGCTCTCTGCAACGATCCTTCTTCTACCCAGTCTCCAAACTCTGCTCTTAGTAAAATTCCTTTTGTATCGCAGTCTCAAACCTCTTCTCTTTGTAACGTTCCATCTGCTCCCCAATTGCCAACCTCTGCTGTCTGTAACAGTCCTTCTGCACCCCAGTCTCCAAACTCATCTCTCTGCAACTATTTTTCTACACCTCAGTCTTCAAACTATGCTCTCTTTAAAAGTCCTTCTGCACCTCAGTCTCCATCCTTTGCTCTCTGTAATTGTCCTTCTGCACCCCAGTCTCCAATCTCTCGCTCTGTAACAATCATTCTGCATCTCAGTCTCAAGCCTCTGCTCTCTGAAATGGTCTTTCTGCACCCCGTCTACAAACTCTGCTCTGTAACAGTTCTTCTTTACAGCAGTCTCCAAGATCTTCTCTCTATAACGGTCCTTCTACACCCCAATTTCCAATCTCTGCTCTCTGTAACAGTTCTTCTAAGCCACAGTCTGAAGCTTCTGCTCTCTGCTACAATTCTTCTATACAACAGTCTCCAAACTGTGCTATTTGTAACAATCCTACTGCACCCCAGTCTCCAACATCTGCTCTCTGAAACAGGTTTTTTGCAACCCAGTCTCCAAACTCTTCTCTCTGTAACAGGCCTTCTGCACCCCAGTCTCCAACCTCTGCTCTCTGCAAAAGTCCTTCTACACCCCAGTCTCCAACCTCTGCTCTCTGCAAAAATTTTTCTGCATGCCAGTCTCTAACGTATGCTCTCTGTAAGATTCTTCTGCACCCCGTTCTCCAAACTTTGCCTTCTGTAACAGTCATTCTGCACCTCAATCTCCAACCTTATCTCTCTGCCACGGCCCTTGTGCAGCCCAGTATCCAACTTCTGTTCTCTGCAGCTGTCATTCTGCACCCCAGTTTACAAACTCTACTTTCCGTATCAGTTATTCTGCACCTTAGTCTAAAAACTCTGCTCTCTGTAACAGTCCTTCTGCACCTCAGTCTCCAACCTCTGCTCTCTGCAACAGTACTTCTGCACCGTAGTCTCTAACCTCTGCTCTCTGCAAACGTCTTATTATAACCCAGTATCCAACATCTGCTTTCTGCAACGATCCTTCCACATCCCACTCTCCAACGTCTGCTCTCAGCAACAGTTCTTCTACACCCCAGTCTCCAACCTCTGCTCTCTGCTACAGTCCTTCTGCACCCCAGTCTCTAACCTCTGATCTCTGCAACAGTCTTTCTGCACCCCAGTCTCCAACTTCTGTTCTCTGTAACAATCGTTTTGCACCCCAGTCTCCAACCTCTGCTCTCTGCAAAGATCCTTTTGCAACCCAGTCTCCAAACTCAGCTTTCTGCAAAAGTCATTGTGCACCCTAGTGTCCAACATTTGCTCTCTGAAAGAGTCCTTCTTCACCTAAGTCTGAAAACTCTGCTCTGTGCAATGATCCTTCTGCACCCAAGTCTACAAACTCTGCTTTCTGTAACAGTCCTTCTTCATCTCACCTCTCAACAGTCCTTCTGTACTGCAGTCTCCAAACTCTGCTCTCTGCAACGGTCCTTCTGCACCCCATTCTCCAACCTCTGTTGTCTGCAAGAGTTTTTCAGCACTTCAGTCTCCAAAATCTGCTCCCTGCAACAATCCTTCTGCACCTTAGTCTCCAAATTCTGCTCTCTGCAACAGTTCTTCTGTACCCCAGTATCCAATATCTACTCTCTGAAACAGTCCTTCTCCACCCCAGTCTCCAACCTCTGCTCTCTATAATATTCCTTCTGTACTGCTATCTCCAACCTCTGCTCTCTGTAAGGATCCTTCTGCACCCCAGTGTCCAACAACTGCTTTCTGTATCAGTCATTCTGCACCCCAGTCTCCAACATCTGCTCTCTGTAACAGTCCTTCTGTACCTCAGTCTCCAAACTCTTCTCTCTGCAAAAGATTTTCTGCACCCCAGTCTCCAACCTCTGCTGCCTGCAAAAGTCCTTTTACACCCAAGTCTCCAACCTCTGCTATCTTCAACAGTCCTTCTGCACCCCAGTCTCCTGAATCTGCTCTCTGTTACAATGTTTCTGTACCTCAGTCTTCAACCTCTACTCTCTGTAACAGTCCTTTTGCATCTCAGTCTCCAAACTCTGGTCTCTGCAACAGTCCTTCAGAACCGCTCTCAAATTCTTGTCCCTTTAACAATCTTTCTACACCCCAGTCTCCAACATGTGCTCTCTGCAACAGTCCTTCTGCACCCCAGTCTCCAACATCTGCTCTCTGAAAAAGTCCTTCTGTACTCCAGTCTCCAACATCTGCTCTCTGCAACAGTCGTTCTGCACCTCAGTCTAAAAACTCTGCTCTCTGAAATGATCCTTATGCCCCCCAGTCTCCAAACTCTGCACTCTGAAACAGTCATTATCCACCCCAGTCTTCAACCTTTGCACTCTGTAACAGTCTTCCTGTAGTGTAGTCTCCGAAATCTGCTCTCTGATACGGTCGTCTGCAACCCCAGTCTCTAAACTCTGCTTTCTGTATCAGTCCATCTGCACCCCAGTCTCCAACCTCTGCTCTCTGTAACAGTCCTTCTGCACCTCAGTCTCCAAACTCTGCTGTCTGCAACAGTCCTTCTGCAAAAAAGTCTCAAACCTCTGCTCCGTGCAACAGTCCTTCTGCACCCGTTCTCCAAACTCTGTTCTCTGTAACAGTCCTTTTGCACACCAGTCTCAATACTCTGCTCTCCATAAGGATCCTTCTGCACCCCAGTCTCCTTCCTTGGCTCTCTGCAACAGTCCTTCTCCACCCCTGTCTGCAAACTCTGCTCTCTGTAACAGTCCTCCTGTAGTGCACTCTCAAAAATCTGCTCTATGTAACGGTTCTTCTGCACCCCAGTCTCCAATCTCTGCTCTCTTAACAGTCCTTCTGCACCTCAGTCTCCAAACTCTGCTCTCTGCAACAGTCCTTCTGCACCTCAGTCTGAAATCTCTGTTATCGGCATGGATCCTTCTGCACCCCATTCTCAAAACTCGGCTCTCTGTAACAGTCCTTCTGCACCCCAGTCTCCAACCTCTAATCTCTGTAACAGGTCTTTTGCACCCCATTCACCAAACTCTGCTCTCTGTAACAGTGCTTCTGCACCTCAGTCTACAAACTCTGCTCTCTGCAACACTTTTTCTGCACCCCAGTCTTCAAACTCTGCTTACTGTGTCACTCCACTGCACCAAAATTTCCAACACCTGCTCTCTGTAAGAGTCTTTCTTCACCTCAGTCTACAAACTCTGCTCTCTGCAACAGTCCTTCTGCACCGCAATCTCCAACACCTTCTCTCTGCAACAGACCTTCTCCACCAAATCTTCAACCTCAGACTCTGTAACAGTCCTTCTGTAACCCAGTCTCCAAGCTCTGCTCTCTTCAACAGTCCTTCTGCACCCCAATGTGAACCTGTGCTCTCTGCTACAGTCCTTATACACCCCAGTGTCCAGCCTCTGATTTCTGCAAAAGTCCCTCTGCAACCCAGTCTCTAACCTCTGCTCTCCTTAACAATCCTTCTGCAACCCAGTCTCCGACCTCTGTTCTTTATAGCAATCCTTCTGCACCCCAGTCTCAAAATTTTGCTCCCTACAAAGAACCTTCTACAACCCAGTCCCCAACCTCTGCTCTCTGTAACAGGCCTTTTGAACCTCAGTCTCCAACCTCTGCTCTCTGCAACAGTCCTTTCGCACCTCAGTCTCCAAACTCAGCTCTCTGCATCGAACCTTCTGCATCTCAGTCTCGAAACTCTACTCTCTGTAACAGTCCTTCTGCACCCCGGTCTCAAAACATTGCTGTCTGAAACAGTCCTTCTACAAACCAGTCTCCAACCTCTTCTCTCTGTAACAATTCTTCTGCACCCCAGTCTCCAACCTCTGTTCCCTGCAGTGATCCTTTTACACCCCAGTCTCCAACATCTGCTCTCTGTAACAGTCCTTCTGTACCTCAGTCTCCAAACTCTGGTCTCTGCAAAAGTCTTTGTGCACCCAGTCTTCAATCTTTGCTGCCTGCAAAAGTCCTTCTACACCCCAGTCTCCAACCTCTGCTATCTGCAACAGTCCTTCTGCACCCCAGTCTCCAAACTCTGCTCTCTGTAACAATCTTTCTTTACCTTAGTCTCCAACCTCTACTCTCTGTATCAGTCCTTCTGCATCTCAGTCTCCAAACTCTGATCTCTGCAACAGTCTTTCAGAACCGCTGTCTCAAATTCTTGTTCCTGCAACAGTTTTTCTACACCCCAGTCTCCAACCTCTGCTATCTGCAACAGTCCTTCTGCAACTTAGTCTCCAACCTCTGCTCTCTACAACAAACCTTCTTCACCCCAGTCTCCAACCTCTGCTCTCTGCAACAGTCCTTCTGCACCTCAGTCTGAAAACTCTGCTCTCTGCAAGAAAACTTCTTCACCTCAGTTCCCAAACTCTGATCTCTGCAATGGTCCTTCTGAACCCCAGTATCAAACGTCTGCTCTCTGTAACAATCCTTCTGCACCCCAGTCTCCAACATCTGCTCTCTGAAAAAGTCTTTCTGCACCCCAGTCTCCAACATCTGCTCTCTGAAACAGTTGTTCTGCACCTAAGTCTAAAAACTCTGCTCTCTGAAACGATCCTTATGCACCCCAGTCTCCAAACTCTGCACTCTGAAACAGTCCTTCTCCACACCACTCTCCAACCTCTGCTCTATTTAACAGTCCTCCTGTAGTGTAGTCTCCAAAATCTGCTCTCTGTAACGGTCCTTCTGAACCCCAGTTTCTAACTTTGATTTCTGTATCAGTCCATTAGCACCCCAGTCTCCAACCTCTGCTCTCTGTAACAGTCCTTCTGCACCTCAGTCTTCAAACTCTTCTGTCTGCAACAGTCCTTCTGCACCAAAGTCTCAAACTCTGCTTCGTGTATCAGTCCTTCTGCACCCCTTCTCCAAACTCTGTTCTCTGTAACAGTCCTTCTGCATACCAGTCTCAATACTCTGCTCTCCACAACGATCCTTCTGCACCCCAGTCTCCTTTCTCGGCTTTCTGCAACAGTCATTCTCCACCCCAGTCTCCAAACTCTGCTCTCTGTAACAGTCCTCCTGTAGTGCACTCTCAAAAATCTGCTCTATGTAACGGTCCTTCTGAACCCCAGTCTCCAATCTCTGCTCTCTGTTAAAGTCCTTCTGCACTTCATTCTCCAAACTCTGCTCTCTACAACAGTTCTTATGCACCTCAGTCTGAAATCTCTGTTCTTGGCAAGGATCCTTCTGCACCCCTTTCTCAAAGCTCTGCTCTCTGTAACAGTCCTACTGCACCCCAGTCTTCAAACTCTGCTTACTGTATCAGTCCATCTGCAACACAATTTCCAAAACCTGCTCTCTGTAAGAGTCTTTCTTCACCTCAGTCTACAAACGCTGCTCTTTGCAACAGTTCTTCTGCACCTCAATCTCCAACATCTTCTCTCTGCAACAGACCTTCTGCACCAAATCTTTAACCTCTTCCTCTGTAACAGTCCATCTGTAACCCATTCTCTAACCTCTGCTCTCTGCAACAGTCCTTCTGCACCCCAGTGTGAACCTGTGCTCTCCACTACAGTCCTTATACACTCCAGTGTCCAGCCTCTGCTCTCTGCAACAGATGCTCTGCAACCCAGTCTCCAACCTCTGCTCTCCTTAACAATCCTTCTGCACCTCAGTCTCCAAACTATGCTCTCTGCAATGATCCTTCTGCACCTCAGTCTTCAAAAACTACTCTCTGTAAATGTACTTCTGAACCCCTTATCCAAACTCCGCTCTCTGTAACAGGCCTTCTGCACCCCAGTCTCCAAACTCTGTTCTTTATAACAATCTTTCTGCACCGCAGTCTCAGAATTTTGCTCTCTACAACGATCTTTCTGCACCCTAGTCTCCAATCTCTGCTCTATGTAACAGGCCTTTTTCACCCAAGTCTCCCACCTCTACTCTCTGTAACAATCCTCTTGCACCTCAGTCTCCAACCTCTGCTCTCTGCAACAGTCCTATTGCACCTCAGTCTCCAACTCCGCTCTCTGCATCGATCCTTCTGAACCTCAGTCTCGAAACTCTACTCTCTGTTACAGTCCTTCTGCACCCCGGTCTCGAACCACTGCTGTCTGCAAAGATCCTTCTGCACACCAGTCTCCAACTTCTGCTCTCTGCAACAGTCCTTCTGCACACCAGTCTCAAACCTCTGCTGTCTGTAACAATCCTTCTGCAACCCAGTCTCCAACCTCTGCTCTCTGCAAAAGTTCTTCTTAACCCCAGTCTCCAACCTCTGCACTCTGTAACAGTCCTTCTGTAACTCAGTCTCCAAACTCTGCTCTCTGCAAAAGTCCTTCTGCACCCCAGTCTCCAATATCTGCTCTCATAAACAGTCGTTCTGCACCTCAGTCTGAAAATTCTGTTCACTGCAACGATCATTCTGCAACCCAGTCTCCAACCTCTGCTCTCTGTAACAGTCCTGCTGTACCACAGTCCCCAACTCTGCTCTCTGTAAGATCCTTCTGCAACCCTGTCTCCAAATTCTGCTGTCTGTAACAGTCCTTCTGCACCCCAGTCTCCAACCTCTGCTCTGGGTATCAGGCCTTTTGCACCCCATTCTCCAATTTCTGCTCTCTGCAACAGTCCTTCTGCAATGGAAACTCCAAACTCTGCTATCTGTATCAGTCCATCTGCACCCCAATCTCCAAACTGTGCTCTCTGTAACAGTCCTTCTGCAGCTCAGTCTACAAACTCTGCTCTCTGCAACAGTCCTTCGTCAACCAAGTCTCCAACATCTGCTCTCTGCAACAGTCTTTCTGAACCAAAGTCTCAAAACTCTGTCTCTGTAACAGTCCTACATAAAGGCAGTCTAGAACATCTACTCTCGGCAACAGTTTTTCTACACCCCATGTCCAGCCTCTGCTCTCTGCAGCAGTCCCTCTGCAACTCAGTCTCCAAACTTCGCTCTCTTTAACGGTCCTTCTGCACCTCATTCCCCAAACTCTACTCTCTGTAAAAGTACTTCTGCACCCCTTCACCAAAAGCTGCTCTCTGTAACAGGCCTTCTGCACCCCACTCTCTGACATCTTTTGTCTATAACAATCCTTCTGCACCCCAGTCTCCAACCTCTGCTCACTCCAACTATCCTTCTGCACCCCAGTCTCCAACCACTGCTCTCTGCAACAGTCCTTCTGCACCCCAGTCTCCAACATGTGCTCTCTGCAAAATCCTTCTGCACCTCAGTTTGAAAATTCTGTTCTCTGAAACAATCCTTCTGCACCCTAGTCTCCAAAATCTGCTCTCTGTAACAGTCCTGCTGCACCTTGGTGTACAACCTCTGCTCTCTGTAAGATCCCTGTGCAACCTTTTCTAAAAACTCTGCTCTCTGTAACAGTTCTTCTGCACCCCAGTCTCCAACCTCTGCTCTCTGTAACAGTCCTTTTGCACCTCAGTCTCAAAACTCTGCTCTCTGCCAAAGTCCTTCTACACCCCATTCTCTAACCTCTGTTCTCTGCAACAGTCCTTCTGAACCACAGTCTCCAACTTTTTCTCTCTGCAAATTCCTTCTGTACCCTAGTCTCCAATTTATGCTCTCTGTAAGGGTTCTTCTGTACAGCAGTCTACAAACTCTGCTCTCTCTAACGGTCCTTCTGCAACCCAGTCTCCAACCTCTGCTCTCTGTGTCAGTACTTCTGCACCCCAGTCTCTAAACTCTGCTCTCTGTAACATTCCTTCAGCACCGCAGTCTTCAACCTCTGCTCTTTCTGACAGTTCTTCTGCACAACAGTCTTCAAACTATGCTCTCTACAACAGTTCTTCTGCACCCTAGTCTCTAACCTCTGTACTCTGAAACAGACCTTCTCAACCCCAGTCTCCAACCTCAGCTGCTGTAACAGGCCTCCTCTACTGCTCTCTGTAATTTTTCTTATGCACCACAGTCTCCGACCTCGGCTTTCTCTATCAGTTCTTCTGCACCCCAGTCTCCAACCTGTGCTCTCTGTAACAGTCCTTCTTCATCTCAGTCTCCAAACTCTGCTCTCTGCAACATTCCTTCTGCACCCAATCTCCAAACTCTGATTACTCCAACAGTCCTTTTACAACCAATCTCAAACCTCTGCTATCTGCTGCAGTCTTTGTGAACCCCAGTCTTTAACATCTGCTCTCTATAACAATCCTTCTGCACCTCAGTCTCCAACCTCCACTCTCTGTAACAGTCGTTCTGCACCGCAGTCTCCAATCTCTGCTCTGTGTAAGATCTTTCTGCAACGCAGTCTCCAAACTCTTCCCTCTGAAACAGTCCTTCTGCACTTTTTCTCCAAACTCTTCTCTCTGTAACAGGCCAATCTTCAACGTCTTTTCTGTAAAAAATTTTCTGCACCCCAGTCTCAAACCTCTGTTCTCTACAACTATCTTTCTTCTCCCCAGTCTTCAACGTCTACTCTCTGCAACAGTCCATCTGCACCAGAGACTCCAACAACTGCTCTCTGCAACAGTCCTTCTGCACCTCAGTCTGAAAACTCTGTGCTCTGCAATGATCCTTCTGCACCCCAGTCTCCAAACTCTTCTCTCTGTAACAGTCCTGCTGCACCTCAGTCTCCAAACTCTGCTCTCTTTAAGATACTTCTGTAACCCTGTGTCCAAACTCTGCTCTCTGTAACAGTCCTTCTGCACCCCAGTCTCCAACCTCTGCTCACTGTATCAGAACTTTTGAACCCATATCTACAACCTCTACTCTCTGTAACAGTATTCCTAAACCTCAGTCTCCAACTTCTGCTCTCTGCGACAATCTTCTGCACCTCAGTCTCCAAGCTCTGCTCTCTAAACGATCTTTCGGCACCTCTGTCTTCAAAGTCTGCTCTCTGCAACACTCCTTCTGCACCCCAGTTTCCAACATCTGCTCTCTTTTAGATCCTTCTGCACACCAGTTTCCAAACTCTGTTCTCTACAAAAGTCCTTCTGCTCCGCAGGCTCCAAACTCTGCTCTGTGTAACAGTCCTTCTGTACTGCAATCTCCAAACTCTGCTCTCTGTAATGGTTCTTCTGCACCCCAGTCTCCAAACTATGTTGTCTGTAACAGGCCTTCTGCAACCCAGTCTCCAAACTCTGCTCTCTGTAACAGGCCTTCTGCATCCCAGCCTCCAACCCCTTCTCTCTGCAATGATCCTTCTGCACCCCAATGTCAAACCTCTGCTCCTTGCAACAGTTCGTCGGCACCCCAGTCTCAAACCTCTACTTTCTGTAACATCCTTCTGCACCACAGTCTCCAAACTCTGCCCTCTGTAAGAGTCCATCTGCACTCCAGTCTCCAAGCTCTACTCTCTGCAACAGTCAATATAAACCCCAGTCTTTAACCTCTGCTCTCTGTAAGATCCATCTGAACCCCAGTCTCCAACCTCTTCTCTCTGTAACAGGCCTTCTGCACTCCAGTCTCCAAACTCTGCTCTCTGCAAGACCTTCTAGACCCCAGTCTCCAACCTCTGCTCTATGCAACAGTCCTTCTGCACCCCAGTCTCCAACCTCTGCGCTCTGTAACAGTTTTTCTATACTAAAGTCTCCAAACACTGATATCTGTAACGCTTCTTCTACACCCCAATTTTCAAACTCTGCTTTCTGTAACAGTCCTTCCGCACCTCAGTCTCCAAACTCTGCTCTCTGTAGCAGACTTTCTGCAACCCAGTCTTCAAAATCTGCTCTCTCCAAAAATCCTTCTGCACCCCAGTCTCCAACCACTGCTCTCTGCAATAATCCAACTGCACCAGAGTCTCCAACTTCTGATCTCTGCAACAGTCCTTCTGCACCTCAGTCTCCAAATTTTGCACTCTTTAAGACCAATCTGAACCCCAGTCTCCAAAGTCTGCTCTCTGCAACAATCCTTAAGCACCACAGTCTCCAACCTCTGCTCTCTGTAACAGTCCTTCTGCACCCCAGTCTCCAAACGCTGCTCTCTTTAAGATTCTTTTTGCATATCAGACTCCAAACTCTGCTCTCTGCAACAGTCCTTCTGCACTCCAGTCTCCAAACTCTGCTCTTTGCAACACTCCTTCTGCACTCCATTCTCAAAACTCTGCTCTCTACAACAGTCCTTCTGAAAAACAGTCTCATACCTTTGCTCTCTGCAACAGTCCTTCTGCACCCCAGTCTCCAAACTCTGCTCTCTGCAATGAACCTTCTGGACCCCAGTCTCCAACCTCTGCTCTCTGTAACAATCCTTCTGCAAAACAGTCTCCAAACTCTGCTCTCTGTAACAGGCCTTCTGCACCCCAGTCTAAAAACTCTGCTCCCTATAACAGTCCTTCTGCACCCCAGTCTCCAACCTCTGCTCCCTGCAACAATCCTTCTCCAACCCAGTCTCCAAGTTCTGCTCTCTGAATCACTCCTTCTGCACCCCAGTCACGAACATCTGCTCTCTGCAACACTCCTTCTGCACTTCAGTCTGAAAACTCTGCTCTCTGCAACAATCATTCTGAACCCCAGACTCCAACCTCTACTCTTTGTATAAGTCCTTCTACACTTCAGTCTCCAAATGATTCTCTCTATAATATCCTTCTGCACAACAGTCTCCAAACTGTGATATCTGTAACAGGCCTTCTGCACCCAAGTCTCCAACCTCTGCTCCTTGCAAGAATCCTTCTGCACCCCAGTCTCAAAGTTCTGCTGTCTGAAAGAGTCCTTCTGCACCCCACTCTCGAAAATCTGCTGTCTGCAACAGTCCTTCTGCACCTAAGTCTGAAACTCTGCTCTCTTCAAAAATCATTCTGCAACCCAGTCTCAAAACTCTGCTCTCTGTAATATTCCATCTGCACCTCAGTATCCAAACTCTGCTCTCGATAATATCATTTTGAACCTCAGTCTATAAACTGTGCTATCTGTAACAGTCCTTCTGCACCCCAGTCTCCAACCTCTGCTCTCTGTAACAGGTCTTCAGCACCCCAGTCTCCAACGTCTGCTCTTTGTAACAGGCCTTCTTCACCCCAGTCTCCAACTTCTTTGCTCTGAAACAATCATTTTGCACCTCAGTCTCCAACCTCTGCTCTCTGCAACAGTCCTTCTGCCCTCAGTCTCCAACCTCTTCTCTCTGTAAGATCCTTCTGCACCAGGTCTCCAAAATCTGCTCTCTGTAACAGTCCTTCTGCACCCCAGTATCCAACCTCTGCTCTCTTTAACAAACCTTCTGCACCTCAGTCTTAAAAATCAGCTCTCTGCAACAGTTCTTCTGCACCCCAGTCTCCAACCACTGTTCTCTGCAACAGTCCTTCTGCACCCCAGTCTCCAACCTCTGCACTCTGTAACAGTCCTTCTATACTGCAGTCTCAAAACTGTGCTCTTTGTAACGGTCGTTCCGCACCCCAGTCTCCAAACTCTGCTTTGTGTATCAGTCATTCTGCAACCCAGTCTAAAAACTCTGCTCTCTGTAACAGTCCGTCTGTACCTCATTCTTCAACCTCTGCTCTCTGAAACAGTCCTTCTGCACCCCAGTCTCAAATCTATGCTCTCTGCAACATTTCTTCTGCACCCCAGTCTTTAACCTCTGCTCTCTGTAAGACCATTCTGCACCTCAGTCTCCAACCTCTGCTCTCTGCTATGATACTTCTGCACCCCAGTCTTCAAACTCTGCGCTCTGTAACAGTCCTTCTACACATCAGTCTCTAACCTCTGCTGTCTGTAACAATCTTTCTGCACCTCTGTCTCCAACGTCTGCTCTCTATAACAGTCGTTCTGCACCCCAGTCTTCGACATCTGCTCTTTGTAACAGTCCTTCTGTACCGCAGTCTCAAACCTCTTCTCTCTATAACGGTCCTTCTTCACACCAATTGCCAACCTCTGCTTTCTGAAAAAGTCCTTCTGCACCTCAGACTCCATTCTCTGCTCTCTGTAACAGTTCTTCTTAGCCTCAGTGTGAAACCTCTTCTCTCTGCAACAATTATTCTAAACCCCAGTCTCCAAACTGTGCTATCTATAAAAATCCTTCTGAACTCCAGTCTCGAACATCTGCTCTCTTTAACAGCTCTTCTGCAACCCAGTCTTAAAACTATGCTCTCTGTAATAGGCCTTCTGCACCCAGTCTCCAACCTCTGCTCTCTGCAAAAGTCCTTCTACACCCCAGTCTCCAACCTCCGCTCTCTCCAACGATCATTCTACAACCCAGTCTCCAACTTCTGTTCTCTGTAAGATTCTTCTGCACGCCATTCTCCAAACTTTGCTCTCTGTAACAGTCATTCTGCACCTCAGTCTCCAACTTCATCTCTCTGCAACGGCCCTCTGCACACCAGTATCCAACCTCTGTTCTCTGCAGCTGTCCTTCTGCACCCCAGGCTACAAACTCTGTTCTCTGTAACAGTATTCCTGCACCCCAGTCTCTAAACTCTACTTTCCTTATCAGTTATTCTGCACCCCAGTCTAAAACCTCTGGTCTCGGTATCAGTACTTCTGCACCTCAGTGTCCAACCTCTGCTCTCTGCAAAAGCCCTTCTATACGCCAGTCTCCAACATCTGCTCTCTGCAACGATCTTTCTGCATCCAAGTTTCCAACACCTGTAACAAACCTTCTGCACCCCAGTCTTTATCCTCTGCTCTCTGTAAGAATCCTGTGACACCCCTGTCTCCAACCTCTCCTCTATGGAAAAGTCCTTCTGCACCTCAGTCTCCAACCTCTGCAATCTGTACCGGTCCTTCTGCACCTCAGTCTCCAAATTCTACTCCCTGAAATGATCCTTCTGCACCTCACTCTCCAAACTCTGCTCTCTCTAACAGTCTTTCTTCACCCGAGTCTCCAACATCTGCTCGCTGCAATGGTCCTTCTGCACCCCAGTCTCCAAACTCTGCTCGCTTTAAGAATCCTTCTGCACCCCAGTCTCAACCCTCTGTTCTCTGCAACAGTCCTTCTGCATCACGGTTTCCAAACTTTGCTCTCTTTAAAAGTCCTTCTGTTCTGGAGTCTCCAAACTCTTCTCTCTGTAACGGTCCTTCTTAACCCCAGTCTCCAACCTCTGCTTCTTGTATCAGTTCTTCTGCACCCTAGTCTCCAACCTCTGCTCTGTGTATCAGTCCTTTTGCAACTCAGTCTCCAACCAGCTCTCTGTAACAGTCCTTCTGTACCGCAGTCTCTAAACTATGCTCTGTGTAACGGTCCTTCTGCACCCCAGTCTCCAACGTCAGCTTTCTGTATCAGTTCTTCTTCACCAGAGTCTTTAACCTCGGCTCTCAGTAACAGTCCTTCTGCACCCCACTCTCAAACTTCTGCTCTCTGCAACATTTCTTCTGCACCCCAGTCTCCATCTGTGCTCTCGGTAACTGTCCTTCTGCACCCCAGTCTCCAACCTCTGCTGTCTGTAAAGATCTTCTGCATCACAGTCTGAAACCTCTGCTCTCTGCAACGATCCTTCTGTCCCTCAGTCTCCAACCTCTGCTCTCTGCAATGATCCTTCTGCACCACAGTCTCCAACCTCTGTTGTCTGTAGGAGTCCTTCTGCACTTCAGTCTCAAACCTCTGCTCTCTATAACAATCCTTCTGCACCTCAGTCTCCAAACTCTGCTCTCTGTAACTGTCCTTCTGCACTTCAGTATCCAACCTCTGCTCTCTGTATAAGTCCTCTGCACCTCAGTCTCCAAACTTTGCTCTCTGTAATAGTTCTTCTACACCCCAGTCTCGAAACTCTGCTCTCTGTAACAATTTTTCTGCATCTCAATTTCCAACATCTACTCTCTGTACAAGATCTTCTGCACCCCAGTCTCCAAACTCTGCTCTCTTTAACAGGATTCCTGAACCCCTACCTCCAAACTCTTCTCTCTATAACAGTCCTTCTGCACACCAATTGCCAACCTCTGCTTTCTGTAACAGTCCTTCTGCACCTAAGATTTCAACCTCTGCTATCTGTAACAATCCTTCTGAACCCCAGTCTCCAACCTCTGCTCTCTGTACAAAGTCTTCTGCACCCCAGTCCCCAAACTGTGCTCTCTCTATCAGGTTTTCTGTACCCCAGTCTCCAACCTTTTCTCTCTGAAACGATCCTTCTGCACCTCAGTCTCCAAACTCTGCTCTCTGTAACAGTCCTTCTGAACCGCAGTATCCAAACTCTGCTCTCTGTAAAAGTCCTTCTGCACCTCCGTCTCCAACTTTTGCTCTTTGTAATGGTCCTTCTGCACCCCAGTGTTCAAACTTTGCTCTCTGAAACAATCTTTATTCACCCCAGTCTCCAACCTCTTCTCTCTGTAACAGGCCTTCTGCACCCCAGTCTTCAAACTCTGCTCTCTGTAACAGGCCTTCTGCACCCCAGTCTCCAACCTGTGCTCTCTGCAATGATTCTTCAGCATCCCAGGATCCATTATCTGTTCTCTGAAACAGTCCTTCTCCAACTCAGACTCCAAACTCTGCTCTCTGTAACAGTCATTCTAAGCCTCAGTCTGAAACCTCTGATCTCTGCAATGATCCTTCTGCACCTTAGTCTCCAAACTGCGCTATTTGTAACAATCCTACTGCACACAAGTCTTCAACTTCTTCTCTCTACCAGGTCTTCTGCACCCCATTCTCCAAACTCTGCTCTCTGTAACAGGCCTAATGCACCCCAGTCTCCAACTTCTTCTCTCTGCAATGATCCTTCTGCACCTCAGTCTACAACCTCTGCTCTCTGCAACAGTCCTTAGGCACCTCAGTCTCCAAACTCTGCTCTCCATAAGATCCTTCTTCACCCCGGTTTTCAAACTTTGCTCTCTATAACAGTCCTTCTGCACCTCAGTCTCCAACCTCTGCTCTCTTCAACGGTCCTACTGAATCCCAGAATCCAACCTCTGTTCTCTGCAACAGTCCTTCTGCACCCCAGGTTCAAAATACTTTTTTCCATATCAGTTATTCTGCACCCCAGTCTCCAAACTCTGTTCTCTGTAACAGTCCTTCTGCACCCCAGTTTTCAACCTCTGCTCTCTGCAAAAGTCCTTCTGCACCCTAGTCTCCACCTTCTCCTCTCTGCAACATTCCTTCTGCACCCCAGTATCCAAGCTCTGCTTTCTAACAATCCTTCTGCGCCTCAGTCTCCAAACTCTACTATTTGCAACGGTCCTTCTGCACCCCAGTCTCCAACCTTTGTTCTCTGCATCAGTCCTTCTGCCCCACAGTTTCTAACATCTGCTCTCAGTTAAAGTCCTTCTGTACCGCAGTCTCCAAACTTTGTTCTCTGTAAAGGTATTTCTGCACCCCAGTCTCCTACGTCAGCTTTCTGTATCAGTTTTGCACCCCAGTTTCCAAACTCTGCTCTCTGCAAAAGTCCTTCTGCTCCACAGTCTTCACCTTCTGCTCTCTGCAACATTTCTTTTGAACCCCAGTCTCCATCTGTGCTCTCTTTAACTGTCCTACTGCACCCCAGTCTTCATCCTCTGCTCTCTGTAAAGATCGTTCTGCACAACAGTCTCAAACCTCTGCTCTCTACAAGGATCCTTCTGCACCTCAGTCTTCAAACTATGCTCTCTGCTATGATCCTTCTGCACCCCAGTCTCCAACTTCTGCTCTCTGTAATAGGCCTGCTGCACCCCAGTCTCCATCCTCTTCTTTCTGCAACGACCCTCTGAACCTCAGTCACCAACCTCTGCGCTCTGCAACATTTCTTCTGCACACCAGTCTCCAAACACTTTTTTTTTTTTGCAATAGTCCTTCTGCACCCTAGTCTCCAAACTCTGCTCTCCGTAACAGTCCTTCTGTATGGCAGTCTCCAAACTCTGCTCTCAGTAAGGGTTCTTCTGCACCCCAGTCTAAAACCTCTGCTCTCAGCAACAGTCTTTCTTCACCCCAGCCTCAAACATCTGCTCTCTGCAACAGTCCTTCTACACCCAAGTCTCCAACCTCTACTCTCTGCAACGATCCTTCTGCACCCCAGTCTCCAACATATGGTCTCTATAAGATCCATCTGCACCCCAGTTCTCAAACTGTATGTAGAATGTACTGTGACATTCTTTCTGTAACCCAGTCTCCAAGCTCTACTCTCTGGAACAGTCCTTCTGTACCGCAGTCTCCAAAATCTGCTCTCTGAAACAGTCTTTCTGCACCTCAGTCTCCAACCTGTGCTCTCTGCAACATTTCTTCTTCACCCCAGTCTCCAACATGTGCTCTCTCAAACTGTCCTTCTGAACCCCAGTCTTCAATCTTTGCTCTTAGGAACAATCTTTCTGCATCTCAGTCTCATACCTCTGCTCTCTGAAACAGGCCTTCTGCACCCCAGTCTCCAACCTCTGCTCTCTGTAACAGTTATTCTGCACCCCAATCTCCAAACTCTGCTCTCTGTAACAGTTCTTCTGCACCTCAGTCTCCAAACTCAGCTCTCTGTAACGATCCTTTAGCACCTCAGTCTCCAAACTCTGCTCTCTGTAACAGGCCTTCTCCACCCCAGTCTCCAACCTTTACTCTCTGGGTCAACCTTCTGCACCCCAGTATCCTACCTCTGCACTCTGTAACAATTCTTCTGCACCCCAGTCTCCAAACTCTACTCTCCGCAACAGTTCTTCTACAACCCAATCCCAACCTCTACGCTCTGCAACAGTCCTACTGCACCCCAGTCTCCAACATCTGATCTCTGCAACATTTCTTCTCCACCTCAGTCTCCAACCTCTGCTCTCTGTAACAGTCCTTCTGTACAGCAGTTTCCAAACACCTCTCTCTGTAACGGTCCTTCTGCACCCCAGTCTCAAACATCTGCTTTCTGTATCAGTCCTTCTGCACTCAAGTCTCTAAGCTCTGCTCTCTGTAACAGTCTTTCTGCACCTCAGTCTCCAAATTCTGCTCTCTGCAACAGTCCTTCTGCACCCCAATCTCCAACCTCTGCTCTCTGCAGGAGTCCTTATACACCTAAGTCTCCAACCTCTTCTCTCTGCAACAGTCCTTCTGCACCTCAGTCTCCAAACCCTGCTCTTGGCAATGGTATTTCTGTACTTCAGTCTACTACATCTACTCTCTGTAAGAGTCTTTCTGCACCGAAGTTCCAACCTCTTCTCTGTGTAAGATCCTTCTGAAAACCAGTCTCTAAACTCTGCTTTTTGTAACAGTCTCCCAACTCTGATCTGTGTAACAGGCCGTTTGCAACCAAGTCTTCAAACTCTTCTCTCTGTAACAGTTCTTCGGCACCCCAGTCTCCAAATTCTGCTCTCCTCAACGATTTTTCTGCACCCAAGGCTCCAAACTGCTCTCTGCAACACTCCTTCTGCACCCCAGTTTCAAAACTCTTCTCTCTGTAAGATCATTCTGCACACCAGTTTCATAACTCTTCTCTCTGTAACATTCCTTCTGCACCGCAGTCTCCAAACTCTGCTCTCTGCAATGGTCCCTCTGAACAGAAGTCTCCTATCTCTGTTCTCCACAACAGTTCTTCTGTACCACAGTCTTTAACTTCTATTCTCTTTAAGGGTCCTTCTTCATTCCAATCCTCAACCTCTGCTTTCTGTATCAGTCCTTCTGAAACACAGTCTCCAAACTCTGCTCTCTGTAAAAGTCCTTCTGCACCTCACTGTGAAAACTCTGCTCTCTGCAACAGTCCTTCTGCACCCCAGTCTTCATCCTTGCTCTCTGCAACAGTTCTTCTGCACCCCAGTCTTCAAACTCTGATTTGTGTAACAGGCCGTTTGAACCCAAATCTCCGACCTTTTCTCTCTGTAACAGTTCTTCTGCACCCCAGTCTTCAAAACCTGCTCTCTGCCACAGTCATTCTCGACCCCAGTCTCCAACTTCCGCTCTCTTTAACAGTCCTTCTGTACTGCAGTCTCCAAACTCTTCTCACTGAAAGGATCCTTCTGCTCCCCAGTCTCCAAACTCTGCTTTCTGTATCAGTTTTTCTTAACACCAGTCTCCAACCTCTGCTCTCTGTAACTTTCTTTCTGCACGTCAGACTCCAACCTCTCTCTCCACAACAGTCTTTCTGCGTCCCAATCTCCAACTTCTGCTCTCTTCAACAGTCCTTCTGCACCTCAGTGTCTAACCTCTGATCTCTGTAAGATCCTTCTGAAACCCTGTCTCCAACCTCTGCTTTCTGCAATGGTTCTTCTGCACCTGAGTCTCCAACCTCTGTTCTCTTCAACAGTCCTTATGCACCTCACTCTGAAACCTCTGCTCTCTGCAACAGTATTTCTGCACCCCGGACTCTAACCTGTGCTCTCTGTAGCAGACTTTCTGCACCTCAGACTCAAACCTCTGCTCTCTGCAACAGTTTTTCTGCGTCCCAATCTCTAAACTCTGCTCTCTGCAACACTCCTTGTGATGCTCAGTGTCCGAATTTTTCTCTCTGTAAGATCCTTCTGAACCCCAGTCTCCAACCTCTGTTCTCTACAACACTTATTCTGTACCCCAGTCTCCAACCTCTGCTCTCTGTAACAGTTTTTCTGTACCGCAGTCTCCAACCTGTGTTTTCTGTAAGGTTTCTACTGCACCCGAGTCTCCAACTTCTGCTTTCTGTATCAGTAATTCTGCACCACATTCTCCAAACTCTGCTCTCTGTAACAGTCCTTCTGCACCTCAGTCTGCAACCTCTGCTCTCTGCAATAGTCCTTCTGCACCCCAGTCTCCAATCTCTGCTCTCTGCAACAGTCCTTCTGCACCCCAGTCTCTAACATCTGCTCTCTGCAACAGTCCTTCTTCACCCCAGTCTTCAACCTCAGCTCTCTACAACAATCCTCCTGCACCCAGGTCACTGACGTCTGCTTTCTCTATAAGTCCTTCTGCACCCCAATCTCCAACCTCTGCTCTCTGTACCAGTCCTTCTGCACCTCAGTCTCCAACCTCTACTTTCTGCAGCAGTCCTTCTCTACCCCAGTCTCCAACCTCTTCTCTCGCCAACAGTCCTTCTGGACGCCAATATCCAACCTCTAATCTCTGCAACAGTCCTTCTACACCCCAGTCTCCATTCTCTTCTCTCTGTAACGTGCCTTCTGCACCCCAGGCTAAAACCTCTGCTCTCTGTAACAGTCCTTCTGCACCTCAGTCTGAAAACTCTGCTCACTGCAACGAACCTTCTACACCTCAGTCTACAACCTCTGCTCTCTGTAACAGTCCTTCTGTACCTCAGTCTACAACCTCGGCTCTCTGTAAGATCCTTTTGCAACCCAGTCTTTAAACTCTGCTCTCTGTAACTGACCTTCTGCACCACAGTCTCCAAGCACTGCTCTCTAACAGGCCTTCTGCACCCCAATCTCCAACCTCTGCTGTCAGTAACAGGAGTTTTGACCCCAGTCTCCAAACTCTTCTTTCTTCAACGATTCTTCTGCACCCCAGGCTCCAACATCTTCTCTCCACAAATGTCCTTCTTTACCCCAGTATCCAAACTTTCCTGTCTGTCACATCCTTCTGCACACCTGTCTCAAACCTCTGCTCTCTATAACAGTTCTTTTGTAAAGCAGTCTCCAACCTCTGGTCTCTGTCAGGGTCCTTCTGAACCTCATTCTCCATTCTCTGCTCTCTGCATCACTCAAACTGCACCCCAGACTACAAACTTTACTCTCTGCAACATTTTTTCTGCACCTCAGTCTCCAACCTGTTCTCTCTGTAAAAGTCCTACTGCACCCCAGTCTTCAACCTGTGCTCTCTGTAAAAGTCCTTCTTCACCATAATCTCCAAACTCTGCTCTCTTTAAGGATCCTTCTGCACCCCAGGCTCCAACCTCTTCTTTCTGCAACGATCTTCCTGAAACCCTGTCTCCAACCTCTGCTCTCTTTAACTATAATTCTGCACCCCAGTCTCAAACCTCTGCTCTCTGCAACGATCTTTCTGCACTCCAGTCTCCAACCTCTGCTCTCTTTAACTATCCTTCTGCACCCCAGTTTCCAACCTCTGCTCTATGCAACAGTCCTTCTGCACCAAAGTTTCCAACATCTGCTTCTGCAAAATTTCTTCTACACCCCAGTCTTCAACTTCTGCTCTCTGCAACAGTCCTTCTACATCTCAGTCTCCATACTCTTCTCGCCCCAACAAACCTTCTGCACCCCAGTCTCCAATCACTGTTCTCTGCCACAGGTATTCTTCACCCCAGTCTCCAACCTCTGTTCTCCGTAACAGTCCTTCTGTACCGCAGTCTCCAACCTTTGTTCTTTGTAAGGGTCATTATGCACCCCAGTATCCAACCTCTGCTTTCTGTATCCGTCATTTTCCACCACAATTTGTAAACTCTGCCTGCTTTAACAGTCCTTCTGCATCTCAGTCTACAAACTCTGCTCTCTGCAACAGTACTTCTCCACTCAAGTCTCCATCCTAAGATCTCTTTAAAAGTCCTTTTTCACCACAGACTTCAACATTTTCTCTCTAAAACAGTTCTTTTCCACCCCAGTCTCCATCCTCTGCTCTCTGTAAAAGTCCTTCTGTACTGCAGTCTCAAACCTCTGCTCTCTGTAAGGGTCCTTGTGCACCCGAGTCTCCAACCTCTGCTTTCTGTATCAGTTCTTCTGCACCCAAGTCTTTGACCACTGCTCTCTGTATCGATCCTTCTACACCTCAGTCTCCAAGTCTGCACTCTGGAACAGTCCTTATGCACCTCACTCTCCAACATCTTCTCTCTGTAACAGTGCTTCTGCTCCTCAGTCTCCAACATCTGCTCTCTGTAAGATTATTCTGCAACCCAGTCTGTCAACTCTGACCTCTGTAACAGTCCTTCTGCACCCGTTCTCCAACCTCTGTTCTCTGTAACAGTCCTCGTGTAGTGCAGTCTCCAAAATATGCTCTCTGTAACGGTCCTTCTGCACCCCAGTATCCAAACTCTGCTCTCTTTAACAGTATTTCTTCATCTCAGTCTCCAAACTCTGCTCTCTGCCACAGTCCTCCTGCACCAAAGTCTCAAACCGCTACTCCCTTGAACCCTCTTTCTGCACCTCAGTCTCTAAACTCTGCTCTCTGTAACAGTCCTTCTGTACAGCAGTCTCAAAACTCTTCTTTCTGTAACGGTCCTTCTGCACCCCAGTCTCCAATGTCTGCTTTCTGTATCAGTTCTTCTGCACCCCATTCTCCAACCTCTGCTCTCAGTAACAGTCCTTCTGCACCCCAGTCTCCAACGTCTGCTTTCAGTAACAGTCCTTCTGCACCTCAGTCTCCAACGTCTGCTCTCTGCAACATTTTTTCTTCACCCCAGTCTCCATCTGTGCTGTCTGTAATTTTCATTCTGCACCCCAGTCTCCACCCTCTGATCTCTGTAACAATTCTTCTGGACCTCAGTCTCCAAACTCTGCTCTCTACAACAGTCCTTCTGCTACTAAGTCTCCAACCTCTACTCTCTGTAAAAGTTTTTCTGCACCTCAGTCTTCAACATTTGCTCTTTGTTAGATTATTCTGTAAACGAGTCTCCAAAGTCTGCCCTCAGTAACAGGCCTTCTGCACCCCTTCTCCAAACTCTGTTCTCTGTAACAGTCATTTTGAACCCCAGTCTCAATCTCTGCTCTCTACACGATTATTCTGCAGCCCAATATCCATCCTCTGCTCTCTGAAAAAGTTTTTCTTTACCCCAGTCTCCAAACTCTGCTCTTTGTAACAGTCCTCCTGTAGTGAAGTCTCCAAAATCTGCTCTCTGTAATGGTCCTTCTAAACGGCAGTCTTCAACCTCTGCCCTTTGTAACAGTCCTTCTGCACCTCAGTCTCCAAACTCTGTTCTCTGCAACAGTCCTCCTGCACCGCAGTCTAAAAACTCTCTTCTCTGCAATGATCCTTCTGCACCCCAGTCTCCAATTTCTGCTCTCTGTAACAGTCCTGCTATACCTCAGTCTCCAACCTCTGCTTTCTGTAAGATCCTTCTGCAACCCTGTCTCCAAACCCTGCTTTCTGTAACATTCCTTCTGCACCCCAGTCTTCAACTTCTTCTCTCTGTAACAGGGCTTTTGCATCCCATTCTCTTTCCTCTTCTCTCTGTAACAGTGCTTCTGCACCTCAGTCTACAAACTCTGCTCTCTACAACAGTCCTTCTGCAAGCCAGTCTTCAACATCTGCTCTCTGCAAAATTTCTTCTGCACCTCAGTCTGAAAACTGTATTCTCTGCAACGATCCTTCTGCACCCTAGTCTCCAACATCTGCTCTCTGTAACAGTTTTGCTGCACCTTGGTCTACAACCTCTGCTCTCTGTAAGATCCTTGTGCAACCTTGTCTAAAATCTCTACTCTCTGTAACAGTTCTTCTGCAACCTAGTCTCGAACCTCTGCTCTCTGTAACACGACTTTTGCACCCCAATCTCCAACCTCTACCCTCTGTAACAGTCCTTTTGCAACTCAGTCTCCAACCTCTGCTCTCAGAAACGATTCTTCTGCACCTCAGTCTCCAAACTATTCTCTCTGTAAGAGTCCTTCTGCTCCCCAGTCTCTAAACTCTGCTGTCTGCAACAATCCTTCTGCACCCCAGTCTCCAAACTCTGCTCTCTGCAATGATTCTTCTGCACCCCAGTCTCCAAATTCTGCTCTATGCAACAGTCCTTCTTAATCCCTGTCTCCAACCTGCTCTCTGTAATATCCTTCTGCACAACAGTTTCAAAACTCTGCTCCCATTAACATTCCTTCTCCACCAAAGTCTCCAACCTCTGTTTTCTGCAACGGTACTGCTGCACCTGAGTCTCCAACGTCTGTTCCCTGTAACAATCCTTCTTCTACCCATCTCCAACCTCTTCTCTATACAGTCCTTCTGCACCTAAGTCTTCAACCTCTTCTGTATGAAAAAGTACTTATGAACCCCTTTCTCCAACCTCTGCTCTCTGTAAGATCCTTCTGCACCCTAGTCTCCAAAATCTTCTCTCTGTAACAGTCCTTCTACACCTCAGTCTCCAACCTCTGCTCTCTGCAAAAGTCATTCTACACCCCATTCTCTAACCTCTGTTCTCTGCAACAGTCATTCTGAACCAAAGTTTCTAACATCTGCTCTCTGGAATAGTCCTTCTCTACCCTAGTCTCTAACGTATCATCCTGTAACAGTCTTTCTGTACTGCAGTCTCCAAACTCTGCTCTCTCTAACGGTCCTTCTGCACCATAGTCTCCAACCTCTGCTCTCTGTATCAGTACTTCTGCACCCCAGTCTCCAACCTCTGCTCTCTGTAACATTCCTTCTGCACCTCAGTCTCCAACCTCTGCTCTCTGCGACAGTTCTTCTGCACCCCAGTCTCCAACCTCTTCTCTCTGCAACAGTTCTTCTGCACCCCAGTCTCCACCATCTGCACTCTGAATAATTCCTTCTTAACCGCATTCTCAAACCTCTGCTCTCTGTAACAGGCCTCCTGTACTGTGGTCTCCAAAGTCTGCTCTCTGTAATTTTCATTCTGCACCACAGTCTCCAACCTCTGCTTTCTCTATAAGTCCTTCTGCACCCCAGTGTCTAACCTGTGATCTCAATAACACTCCTGAATCTCAGTCTCCAAACTCTGCTCTCTGCCACATTCTAATTGCACCCAGTCTCCAAACTCTGCTCTCTCCGACAGTCCTTTTACACCCCAGTCTCCAACCTCTGCTATCTGAAACAGTGCTTCTGCACCCCAGTCTCCAACATCTGCTCTCTTTAACAATCTTTCTGTACCTCAGTCTCCAACCTCTACTCTCTGTAAAAGTCGTTCTGCACCTCAGTCTCCAACTTCTGCTCTGTGTAAGATCTTTCTGCAACCCAGTCTCCAAACTCTTCCCTCTATAACTGTCCTTCTGCACCCTTTCTCCAACCTCTTCTGTAACAGGCCTTCTGCACCCCAGTCTCCAACCTCTGTTCTCTGTAACAGTCCTTTCGTACCCCAGTCTCAAACCTCTGCTCTCTACAACGATCCTTCTTCACCCCAGTCTCCAACGTCTGCTCTCTGAAACAGTCCTTCTGCACTCAAGTCTCCAACTACTGCTCTCTGCAACAGTCATTCTGCACCTCAGTCTAAAAATTCTGTGCTCTGCAATAATCCTTCTGCACCCCAGTCTCCAAACTCCGCTCTCTGTAACAGTCTTTCTGCACCCCAGTCTCAAACCTCTGCTCTCTGTAACAGTTTTTCTATACTGCAGTCTCCAAACTCTGGTATCTGTAACGGTCTTTCTGCACCCTAATTTCCAACGTCTGCTTTCTGGAACAGTCTTTCTGCACCTCAGTCCCAAATCTCTGCTCTCTGTAGCAGGCCTTCAGCACCCCAGTCTTGAAAATCTGCTCTCTGCAACAGTCCTATTGCAACACAGTCTCCAACTTCTGTTCTCTGTACCGTTTCTTCCGCACCCCAGTCTCCAAACTCTGCTCTCTGTAACAGTCTTTCTGAACCTCAGTCTCCAACATCTGCTCTCTGAAACAGTCCTTCTGCACTCCAGTCTCCAACCTCTGCTCTCTGCAACAGTTCTTCTGCACCCCAGTCTCCAACCTCTGCTCTCTGCAACAGTCTTTCTGCACCCCAGTCTCCAAACTCTGCTCTCTGCTACGATCCTTCTGGACCCCAGTCTCCAACCTCTTCTCTCTGTAAAAGTCCTTCTGCACGACAGTCTCCTACCTCTGCTATCCATAAGATCCTTCTGCACTCTAGTTTCCAAACTCTGCTCTCTATAACATTCCTTCTCCACTCCAGTCTCCAACCTCTGCTCTCAGAAACAGTCCTTCTGCTCCACAGTCTCCAACCTCTGCTATCCATAAGATCCTTCTGCACTCTAGTTTCCAAACTCTGCTCTCTATAACATTCCTTCTCCACTCCAGTCTCCAACCTCTGCTCTCTGCAACAGTCCTTCTGCTCCCAGTTTCCAAGATCTGTTCCCTTTAACAGTCCTTCTGTTTCACAGTCTCCAAACTCTGCTCTTTGTAAAGGTCCTTCTACACCCCAGTTTCCAAACTCTGCTTTCTGTATCAGTCTGCCTGAACCCCAGTCGCGAAAATCTGTTCTCGGTATCTATCCTTTGCACCTCAGTTTCCAACCTATGCTCTGTGTAAGAGTCCTTCTGCACTCCAGTCTTCAACCTCTGCTCTAGGTAACAGCCCTATACCACAGTCTCCAAACTCTGCTCTCTGTAAGGGTCCTTCAGCACCTTAATTTTCAAACTCTCTTCCTGTAACAGATTTTCTGCACCTGAGTCTCCAAACGCTGCTCTCTGTAACAGTCCTTCTACACCCCAGTCTCCAATCACTGCTCTCTGTAAAAGTCCACCTGTACCTCAGTCTGAAACCTCTGCTCTCCACGATTCTTCTGCACCCCAGTCTCCAACCACTGCTCTCTGTAACAGTCCACCTGCACCTCAGTCTCCAACCTCTGCTCTCTGTAAGATCCTTCAGCAACTCAGTCTCCAAACACTGCTCTCTATAACAGTCCTTCTGCACCCCAGTCTCCAACCTCTCCTCTTAGTAACAGGCCTTCTGCACAAAAGTATCCAAACTCTGCTCAATGCAAGGATGATTCTGCATGCCTGTCTCTAACCTCTGCTCTCTGCAATGATTCTTCTCCACCCAAATCTCCAACATCTGCTCTCTGCAACTGTCCTTTTGCACCCAAGTCTGCCAACTCTGCTCTCTGTAACATCCATTTAAATGGAAGTCTCCAACCTCTGCTCTCTGTAACAGTCCTTCTGCACCCCAGTCTCCAAACGCTGCTCTCTGTAACAGTCCTTCTTAACCTCAGTCTCAAAACTCTGCTCACTGTAACAATCCTTCTGCACCCCAGTCTCTAAAATCTGCTCTCTGCAACAGTCCTTCTCCACTCCAGTCTCCAACATCTGCTCTCTGCAACAGTCCTTCTGCACCACAGTCTCCAAACTCTGCTCTCTGCAACGAACCTTCTGGACCCCAGTCTCCAACGTCTGCTCTCTGCAACAGTCCTTCTGCAATACAGTATCCAACCTCTGCTCTCTGTAAGATCTTTCTGCACTCCGGTTTTCAAACTCTGCTCTCTGTAAAATTTCTTCTCTACCCCAGTCTCAAACCTGTTTCCTCTTCAACAGTCCTTCTGCTCCCCAGTCTCCGAGATCTGCTCTCTGTTACAGACCTTATGTACCGCAGTTTCCAACCTCTGCTCTCTGTAAGGGTCCTTCTGCAATCCAGTCTCCAACCTCTGCTTTTTGAATCAGTCATTCTGAACCCCAGTCTCCAAACTCTGCTCTTTGTATCTATCCTTCTGTACCTCAGTCTTCAAACTGTGCTTTCTGTAACAATCCTTCTGCACCCCAGTCTCCAAATTCTGCTCTCTGCAACGGTCCTTCTGCACCCCAATTTCCAACCTCTGCTTTCTGTAACAGTCCTTTTGCACGTCAGTTTCTAAACTCTGCTCTCTGTAACGGTCCTGCTACACCTCAGTCTCCAACCTCTGCTCTCTGTAACAGTACTTCTGCACCTCAGTCTGAAACATCTGCTCTACACGATTCTTCTGCACCCCAGTCTCCAACCACTGCTTTCTGTAACAGTCCACCTGCACCTCAGTCTCCAACATCTGCTCTCTGTAAGTTCCTTCAGCAAACCAGTTTCCAAACTCTGCTCTCTGTAACAGTTTTTCTGCACCCCAGTCTCCAACCTCTTCTCTCTGTAACAGGCCTTCTGCACTCCAGTCTCGAAACTCTGATCTCTGTAGCAGGCCTTCTTCACCCCACTCTCCATCCTCTGCTCTCTGCAATGATCCTTCTGCACCCCAGTCTCCAACCTTTGATCTCTGCAATGATCCTACTGCACCCCAGTCTCAAACCTCTGATCTCTGCAACAGTCCTTCTGCACCTCAGTCTCCAAATTCTGCTCTTTGTAAGATCCTTCTGCAACCCTGTCTCCACACTCTGCTCTCTGTAACCGTCCTTCTACACCTCAGTCTCCAAACTCTGCTCTCTGTTTGATCCTTCTGCAACCCAGAATTTAAACTCTGCATTCTGTAACAGTCCTTCTGCACAACAGGCTCCAACCTCAGCTCTATGTAAGAGGACTTCTGCTACACAATCTCCAACCTCTGCTCTGTGTAACATGTTTTTTGCACCCCAGTCTCCAAACTCTTCTCTCTGCTAAGATTCTTCTCCACCCCAGTCTCCAACATCTGCTCTCTTCAACAATCCTACTGCACCCCATTCTCAAACCTCTGATCTCTGCAACAGTCCTTCTGCACCTCAGTCTCCAAATTCTTCTCTCTGTAAGATCCTTCTGCAACACTGTCTCCAACATCTGCTCTCTGTAACAGTCCTTCTGCACCCCAGTCTCCAACCTCTGCTCTCCGCAAGAGTCTTACTGCACCCCAGTCTACAAACTCTGCTCTATACAACAGTTCTTCTGCACCCTAGTTACCAACATCTGCTCTCTGCTACAGTACTTCTGCACCCCAGTCTTCAACCACTGCTCTCTGTAACAGTCCTCCTGTAGTACAGTATCCAACCTCTGCTCTCTGTAACTGTCTTTCTGCACCCCAGACTCCAATCACTGCTTTATGTATCAGTCCTTCTGCACCCCAGTTTCCAACCTCTGCTCTCTGTATGAATCCTTCTGCACCTCAGTCTCCAACCTCTGATCTCTGCAACAGTCCCTCTGCAACTCAGTCTCCAAATTCTGCTCTCTGTAAGATTCTTCTGCACCCCTGTATTTAACCTCTGCTCTCAGAAACTGTCCTTCTTAATCCGAGTATCCAAACTCTTCTCTCTTTAACAGTCCATCTGCACCTCAGTCTCTAAAATTTGCTCTCTCCAACGATCCTTCTGGACCTCAGTTTCCAACTTCTGCTCTGTGCAACAGTCCTTCTGCACCACAGTCTTCGGACTCTGCTCTCTAAAAGATTCTTCTGCATTCTAGTTTCCAAACTCTGCTCTCTGTTACATTCCTTCTCCACCCCAGTCTCCAACTTCTGTCCTCGGAAACAGTCCTGCTGCTCTGCAGTCTCCGAGATCTGCTCCGTGTAACAGTCCTTCTGTAGGGAAGTCTCCAAACTCTGCTCTCTTTAAGAGTTTTTCTACAACCCAATTTCCAACCTCTGATTTCTGTAACAGTCCTTCTCCACCTCAGTCTCCAAACTCTTCTCTCTGTAACACTCCTTCTACACCTCAGTATGCAACCTGTTCTCTATGTAACATTCTTTCTGCACCTGAGTCTCCAACCTCTGCTGTATGTAACAGGCCTTTTGCACCCAGTCTCCAAACTCTTCTCTCTTCAATGATCCTTCTCCACCCCAGTCTCCAACCTCTGCTATCAGCAACAGTCTTTCTGCACCCCAGGCTCCAACCTATGCTCTCTGTAAGATATTTCTGCACACCTGTCTCCAACCTCTGCTCTCTGTAAAACTCCTCTTTACCCCAGTCTCCAACTTCTGCTCTCTGTAATGGTCCTTCTGCACCTCAGTCTTCAACATCTGCTCTCTGCAACACTCCTTCTGCACCCCAGTCTCCTAACTTTGCTCTCTGCAACAGTTTCTCTGCACCTCAGTCTCCAAACTGTGCTCTTAGTAAAAGTCCTTCTGCACCACAGTCTCCAAACTCTGCTCTCTCTAACAATTTTTCTGAACCCCAGTCTCCAAACTCTGCTCTCTGCAATGATCCTTCTGCAACCCTGTCTCCAAAGTCTGCTCTCTGTAACAGTCCTTCTGCACCCCAGTCTTCAAAATCTGCTTTCTGTAACAGTCTTCTGCATCTTAGTCTCCATGCTCTGCTCTATGCAACAATACTTCTTCACTCAAGTCTCCAACGTCTGCTCTCTGAAAAAGTCCTTCTAAACCCTAGTCTCTAAACTCTGCTCTCTGTAACAGTCCTTCTACACCCTATTCTCCATACTCTGCTCACCCCAAGGATACTTCTGCACCCCTGTCTCCATCTTCTGCTCTCTGCAACTTTTCTTTTGAACCCCAGTCTTCAGCATTTGCTCTCTGCAACAGTCCTTCTCCACCCCAGTCTCCAAACGATGCTCTCATTAACAGATCTTCTGGACCCCAATCTCCAACCTCTACTCTCTGCAACAGTCCTTCTACACCCCAGTCTAAAACCTCTGCTCTCAGCAAAAGTTTTTCTGCACCCCAGTCTCCAACCTCTTCTCTCTGTAACAATCCTTCTGCACCTCAGTCTCCAAACTCTACTCCCTGTAACAGTGCTTCTGCACCTCAGTCTCAAAACTCTGCTCTCTGTAAAATCCTTCTGCACCCCAGTCTCCAAACTCGGCTCTGTAACAGGCCTTCTGCAGCCCAGTCTCCAACCTCTGCTCTCTGTATCAGTCCATCTGACACCCAGTCTCCAACCTCTGCTCTCTGCAACGATCCTTCTGCACCCCAGTCTCCAACATCTGCTCTCTGCAACAGTTCTTTTGTACCTCAGTCTGAAATATCTGCTCTCTGCAACAATCCTTCTGTACCCCAGTCTCCAACCTCTGCTCTCTGTAACAGTCTTTCTAAACGTCTGTCTCTTACCTCTGCTCTCGGTAAGACCCTTCTGAAACCCAGTCTGCAAACTCTGCTCTCTGTAACACTCCTTCTGCACCCCAGTCTCCAACCTCTGCTTTCTATAACAGGCCTTCTGCATCCCAATCTGAAACCTCTGCTAGCTAGAACAGTCTTGTGAACCCCAGTCTCCAACATCTGCTTCCTTCAACAGTTCTTCTGTACCTCAGTCTGAAAACTCTGCTCTCTGCAATAATCCATCTGTACCCCAGTCTCAAAACTCTGCTCTCTGTAACAGTCCTTTTGTAACTCAGTCTCCAATCACTGCTCTCTTCAACAGTCCTTCTAAACCCAAGTCTCCATACTCTGATCGCCCCATCATTTCTTCTGCAACCCAAAGTCCAACCTCTGCTCTCTGTAACAGTCTATCTGTACCACAGTCTCCAACCTCTTTTCTCTGTAAGGGTCCTTATTCACCCCAGTATCCAACCTTTGCTTTCTGTATTAGTCGTTTTAAACCAAAGTCTCCAAACTCTGCCCACTGTAACCGTCCTTCTGCAACTCAGTCTGCAACCTCTGCTCTCTGCAACAGTCCTACTGCACCCCAGTATCCATCCTATGTTCTCTTCAACAGTCCTTTTGCACCCCAGTCTCCAAGATCTGCTCTCTTCAACAGTCATTCTGAACCCCAGTCTCTAAACTTTGCTCTCTGTAACAGTCCTTCTATACTGCATTCTCCAACTCTGCTCTCTGTAAGGGTACTTCTGCACCAGAGTCTTCAGCCTCTGCTTTCTGTGTCAGTCCTTCTGCAATCCAGTCTCTAATCTCTGCTCAGTGTAACTGTCCTTCTGCAACTTAGTCTCCAACCTCTGCTCTCTGCTACAGTCTTTCTGGACCCCAATCTCTAACCTCTACTCTCTGCAACAGTCTTTGTACATCGTAGTCTAAAACCTCTGGTCTCTGCATCAGTCCTTCTGCAACCCTGTCTCCAAACTCTGCTCTCTGTAACAATCCTTCTGCACCTCAGTCTCCAAACTCTGCTCTCTGCAATGGTTCTTCTGCACCTCAGTCTCCAACCTCTACTCTATTTAACAGTGCTTCTGCACCTCAGTCTCCAATCTCTGCTCTCTGTAAGATGCTTCTGCAACAGAGTCTCAAAACTCTGCTCTCTGTAACAGTCCTTCATTACCCCAGTCTCCAAATTGTGCTCTCTGTAACAGGCCTTCTGCACTCCTGTCTCCAAACTCTGCTCTCTGTATCAGTCCATTTGCACCCCAGTCTCCAACGTCTGCTATCTCTAACTGTCCTTCTGCACCCCAGTCTTTAACCTCTGCTCTCTGCAACAATCTTTCTGCAACCCAGTCTCAAAACTCTGCTCTCTGTAACAGTTCTTCATCACCCCAGTCTCCAAATTGTGCTCTCTGTAACAGGCTTTCTGCACTCCTGTCTACAAACTCTGCTCTCTGTATCAGTCCATTTGCACCCCAGTCTCCAATGTCTGCTATCTGTAACTGTCCTTCTGCACCCCACTCTTTAACAGCTGCTCTCTTCAACAGTCCTTCTGCACCCCAGTCTCCAACCTCTGCTTTCTGCAACAGTCCTTCTGCACCCAAGTCTCCAACCTCTGCTCACTGCAACATTTTTTCTGCACCCCAGTCTCCAAACTCTGCTCTCTGTAATGATCTTTCTGCACCCCAGTCTCGAACCTCTGCTCTCTGCAACGATCCTTCTGCACCTCAGTGTTCAACCTTTTCTCTCTGCAAAGATCCTTGGCACCCTAGTCTCAAAAATCTGCTCACTGCAACACTCTTTGTGAACCCCAGTCTCCAACATCTGCTCTCTGCAAAAGTTCTTCTGTACCTCAGTCTCCAAACTCTGCTTTCTGTATCAGTCCTTCTGCACTCCAGTCTCCAACATCTGCCCTGTGTAATTCTCCTTCTGCACCTTAGTCTCTAACGTGTGCTCTCTGCAACAGTTTTTCTGGACCCCAGTCTCCATCATCTACTTTCTGCAACAGTCCTTCTGCACCCCAGTATGCACCTTCTGCTCTCTGTAACAATCCTTCTACACCCCAGTCTCCAAATTCTGCTCTCTGCAGCAGTCCTTCTTAACCCCAGTCTATAAACTCTGCTTGCTGTAATATGCATCTGTACCCCAGTCTCCAAACTCTACTCTCTGTAACAGTTCTTCTGCACCGCAGTCTCCAAACTCTGCTCTCTGTTACAATCCTTCTGCACCTCAGTCTCCAACCTATGCTCTCTGCAATGGTCCTTCTGCAACCCTTTCTTAAACCTCTCTTCTTGCAACACTCCTTCTGCTCCCCAGTCTCCAATCTCTGCTCTCTGTAAAAGTATTTTGTACCCCAGTCTCCAATTTCTGCTCTCTGTAACAGTCCTTCTGCACCTCAGTATCCAACCTCTGCTTTCTCTATGAGTCCTGAACCCCAGTCTCCTACCTCTGCTCTCTATAAGAGTCCTTCTGAACCTCAGTCTCTATCCTTGCTCTCTTCTACAGTCCTTTTGCAACCCAGTATCCAACCACTGCTCTCTGCAACAATCCTTCTGCACCCCAATCTCCAACGTCTGCTCTCTACAACAGTCCTTCTGCATCCCAGTCTCCAACCTCTGCTCTCTGTAAGATCTTTCTACACCCCAGTCTACAACCTCTGCTATCTTCAACATTCTTTCGGCACCTCAGTCGCCAACATCTGCTCTCTGTAATGGTCCTTCTGCAACCCAGTCTCAAAACTCTGCATTCTGTATCAGTCCTTCTGCACCTCAGTCTCCAACCACTTCTCCATTTAACAGTCCTTCTGCACCTCAGACTTCAACCTCTGATCTCTACAATTATCCTTCTGCAGGTCATTCTTCAAACTCAACTGTCTGTAACACTTAATCTGCATCTCAGTCTCCAAACTCTACTCTCTGTAAGATCCTTTTGCAAACCAATCTCTAAACTCTGCTCTCTGTAACAGTCCTTCTGCACCACTTCTCCAATCTCTGCTCTGTGTAACAGGCTTTCTGCACCCCAGTCTCCAACATCTACTCTCTGGAACAGTCCATATGCACACAAGTCTCCAACCTCTGCTCTCTGCCACAGTCATTATGAACCCCAGTCTCCAACTTCGGCTTTCAAAATTAGTCTTTCTGCACCTCAGTCTGAAAACTTTGCTCTCTGGAACGATCCTTTTGCACCCCAGTCTTCAACCTGTGTTCTCTGCAACAGTCTTTCTGCACCACAGTCTCCAAACTCTGCTCTCAGTAACAGTCCTTCTGTACCGCAGTCTCCAACCTCTCTTTTCTGTAATGGTCCTTCTGCACCCCAGTCTCCAAACTCTGCTTTCTGTATCAGTCTTTCTGAACCACAGTCTCCAACCTCTGCTCTATGCAACAGTTTTTCGGAAACCTAGTCTTCAACCTCTACTGTCTGCAAGAATCATTCTGCACCCCAGTCTCCAACATCTGTTTTCTGTATCAGTCCTGGACCACAGTCTCCAAAATCTGCTTTCAGAAACAGTATTTCTGCACGTCAGTCTCCAAACTATGCTCTCTGCAACAGTCCTTTTGCACCCCAGTGTCCAACCTCTGCTCTCTGCAACAATCCTTCTGCACCCCAGTCTCCAACGTCTGCTCTCTATCATAGTCCTCCTGCATCTCAGACTCCAACCTCAGCTCACTTTGAGATTCTTCTGCACCCCAGTCTCAGACCTCTGCTCTCATCAACGGTCCTTCTGCACCCCAGTCTCTAACCTCTGTTCTCTGCATCAGTCCTTCTGCACCATAGTCTCCAACATCTACTCTCTGCCACAGTTCTTTTCCATCGCAGTGTCCAAACTCTGCTCTCTATAACAGTCCTTCTGTACTGTAGTCTCCAACCACTGCTCTCTCTAAGGGTTCTTCTGGATCCCAATATCCTACCTCTCCTAATTGCAACAGTCCTTCTACACCCCAGTCTAAAACCTATGCTCTCTGCAACAGTCCTTCTGCACCCCAGTCTCCAAGCTCTGCTCTCTGCTACGATCCTTCTGCAATTCAGTCTCCAAACTCTACTCTTTGTAACAGTGCTTCTGCACCTCAGCCTCCAAACTCTGCTCTCTGTAACATCCTTCTGCAACCCAATCTCCAAACTCTGCTCTCTGTAACAGTCCTTGTGCACCCCAGTCTCCAAACTCTGCTCTCTGTATCTGTTTTTCTGGACCCCAGTCTCCAACCTCTGCTCTCTGCAACAATCCATCTGCACCCTGTCTCCAACCTATGCTCGCTGCAACAGTCCATGTGCACCCAGTCTCCAACATCTGCTCTCTGCAACAGATCTTCTGTACCTCAGTCTGAAAACTCTGCACTCTGCAACAATCCTTCTGCACCCCAGTCTCCAAACTCTGCTCCCTTTACCTTTTGTACATCAGTCTCCAACCTCTGCTGTCTGTAAGACACTTTTAAACCCAGTCTGCAAACTCTGCTCACTGAAACACTCCTTCTGCACCCCAGTCTCTAATCTCTGCTCTATGTAACAGGACTTCTGCACCCCAGTCTCCAACCACTGCTCTCTGTAAGAGGCATTCTTCACCCCAGTCTCCAACAGCTACACTCTGTAATGATGCTTGTGCACCCCAGTCTCCAACCACTTCTCTCTGCAACAGTCCTTCTGCACCCCAGTCTTCAACCTCTGCTCTGTGTAAGATTTTCTGCACACAATTCTCCAAACTCTGCTCGCTGAAACTTTCCTCTGGAACAGAGTCTCCAAACTCTGCTCTCTGTAACAATAATTGTGGACCTCAGTCTCTAACCTCTGCTTTCTGCAAAGTTGCTTCTGCACCCTAGTCTCCAAACTCTGTTCTCTGCAACAGTCGTTCTGCACCCCAGTCTTTAATCTCTGCTCTCTGTAGCATTCCTTCTGTACTGGAGTCTCCAACCTCTGCTCTCTTTATCCGTCCTTCTGCACCGCAGTCTCCAATATCTGCTTTCTCGATAAGTCCTCCTGCACCTCAGTCTCCAAACTCTTGTTTCTGCAACAGTCCTCCTGCACCCCCGTCTTCACCCTCTGCTCTCTGCAAAATTCCTTCTGCACCCGAGTCTCCTACCTCGGCTCTCAGTAAAAGTCCTTCTGCACCCCAGTCTCAAACCTCTTCTCTTTGTAACGATGCTTCTGCACCCCAGTCTCTAACTTCTGCTCTCTGCAATGATCTTTCTGCACCGCAGTCTCAAACTTCTGCTCTCTGCAAGATCCTTTTGCACCCCAGTCTCAAACATCTGCACTCGGTAACAGTCCTTATACACCTCAGTCTCAAACCTCTGCTCTCTGCAACAGTCTTTTTGCACCCCAATCTCCAACATCTGCTCTCTTCAACAGTCCTTCTGCAACCCACTCTCCAACATCTTCTCTTTTTAACAGTCCTTCTGCACCTCAGTTTCCAAACTCTGCTCTCTAAAAGAATCTTCTGCAACCCAGTCTCCAAACTCTGCTCTCTGTAACACTGCTTGTGCTCCTCAGTACCAAAGTCTGCTCTCTGTAACAGGCCTTCTTCACATCAGTCTCCAAACTCTGCTCTCTGTAAGAGTCCTTCTGCACCCCAGTCATCAGCCTCTACTCCCTGCAACGATGCTTCTACACATCAGTCATTAACTTCTGCTCTAAGCAACGGTCATTATGCACCCCAGTTTCCAAACTTTGCTCTCCGCAACAGTCCTTCTGTACCCAAGTCCCCACCCTCAGCTCTCTGAAAGATCCTTCTGCACCCAAGTCTCCAAACTCTACTCTCTGAAACAGTCCTTCTGCACCCCAGTCTCCAACCTATGCTCTCTGTAACAATCGTTCTGCACATTAGTCTTTATCCCCTGTTCTCAGCAATGGTCCTTATGCACCCCAGTCTCCAACTTCTGTTCTCTGCAACAGTCCTTCTGCACCACCTTCTGCATCATCTGCTCTCTGTAACTGTCCTTCTGCACTGCAGTCTCCAACCTCTGCTCTCTATAACATTCCTTCTGCACCTCAGTCTCCAATCTCTGCTCTCTGTATCAGTCCTTCTGTACCCCTGTTTCCAAACCCTGCTCTCTGAAACAGTCCTCCTGAACCTCAGACTTCAACAACTGCTTTCTGAATATGTCCTTCTACACCCCAGTCTCCAAACTCTGCTCTCTGGAACAGTCATTTTATACCCCAATCTCCATAATCTGCTCTCTGCAACGATCCTTCTGCACCCCAGTCTCAATCGTCTGATCTTCAACAGTCTCTGTACAACCCAGTCTTCCAACTCTGCTCTCTGGAAGATCCTTCTGTACCCCAGTTTCCAAATTATGCTCTCTGTAACATTTCTTTTGCACCCCAGTCTCCAACCTCTGCTCTCTGCAATGGTCCCTCTGCACCCCAGTCTCCAACCTTATTTTCAACAACAGTTCTTCTGTACCGCAGTCTTCAACCACTGTTCTCTGTAAGGGTCCTTCTTCACCCCAGTCTCCAAACTCTGCTGTCAGTATCAGTGCTTCTGCACCACAGTCTCCAAAGTCTTCTCTCTGTAACAGTCCGTATGCACCTCACTCTGCAACCTCTGCTCTCTGCAAAAATCTTTCTTCACCCCAGTCTTTAACCTCTGCTCTCTGTAACAGTCCTTCTTTACTGCAGTCTCCAACCTCTGCTCTCTGTAACTGTCCTTCTACACCCATGTCTACAAACACTGCTTTCTGTATCAGTCCTTCTGCACCCCAGTCTCCAACCTCTGCTATCTGCAACAGTCTTCTGCACCTAAGTCTCCAAATTCTACTCTCTTCAAAAGTCCTTCTGCACCCATGTCTCCACACCTGCTCCCTGCAACAGTCCTTCTTCACCCCAGTTTCCAACCTCTGCTATCTGCAACAGTCCTTCTGCACCACAGTCCAAAACCTCTGCTCACTGTAAGATTCTACTGCACTCCAGTTTCCAAACTCTGCTCTCTGTAACATTTCTTCTCCAACCCAATCTCCAACCTCTGTCCTCTGCAACAGTCCTTCTGTTCCCCAGTCTCCGAGATCTGCTCTCTGTAACAGTCCTTCTGTACCGCAGTCTCCAACCTCTTATTGCTGTATCAGTATGTGTGAACCCCAGTCTCGAACCTCTATTCTCTGTATCTATCCTTCTGCACCTCAGTCTCCAACCTGTGCTCTATATAAGAGTCCTTCTGCACCCAAGTCTCCAACATTTGCTCTCGATAACAATCCTATATCACAGTCTCCAACCTTTTCTCTCTGTAAAAGTCCTTCTGTAACCCAATTTCAAAACTCTGCTTCCTGTAACAGTCTTTCTGCATCTGAGTCTCCAAACTCTGCTCTCTGTAACACTCCTTCTACACCTCAGTCTCCAACCTCTGTTCTCTGTAACAGTCCTTCTGCACCTCAGTCTGAAACCTCTGCTCTGTGCACGATCATTTTGCACCCAGTTTTCAAAAACTTCTCTCTGTAACAGTCAAGCTACACTTCAGTCTCTAACCTCTGCTCTATGTAAGATCCTTCAGAAACCCAGTCTCCAAACACTGCTCTTTTTAACAGTCCTTTGGCACCCCAGTCTCCAACATCTCCACTTTGTACCAGGACTTCTACACGCCAGTCTTCAAACTCTGCTCTCTGCAAGGATCCTTCTGCACCCCAGTCTCCAAGCTCTTCTCTTTGTAACGATCCTTCTGCACCACACTCTCCAACCTCTGCTCTATGTAAAATGACTTCTGCACCTCAGTCTCCAATCTCTGCTCTCTTCAAAAGTCTTTCTGCACCCCAGTCTCCAAACTCTGCTTTCTGTAACAATCCTTCTGCACCTCAGTCTCCAAACTCTGCTCTATGTAACAAGACTTCTGCACCTCAGTCTGACACCTCTCCTCTCTGCACGGTCCTTCTGCACCTCAGTCTCCAATCACTGCTCTCTGTAACAGTCCACCTGCACCTCAGTCTCCAACCTCTTCTCTCCGTAAGATCCTTCAGCAACCCACTCTCCAAATTCTGCTCTCTATAAATGTCCTTCTGCACCCCTGTCTCCAACCTCTCCTCTCTGTAACAGGCCTTCTACACTCCAGTGTCCAAACTCTGCTCTCTGTAGCAGGCCTTCTGCAACCCAGTCTCCAAAATCTGCTCTCTACAACAGTCCATCTGCACCTCAGTATCCAAATTCTGCTCTCTGCAAGATGCTTCTGCACCCCTGTATCCAACCTCTGCTCTCTGCAACACTCCTTCTGCACTCCACTTTCCAACCTCTTGTCTCTTCAAGAGTTCTTCTGCACACTGGTTACCAACATCTGCTCTCTGCAACAGTCCTTCCGCACCCCAGTGTCTAAGATCTGCTGTCTGCAACAGTTCTTCTTCACCTCAGTCTGAATACTCTGCTCTCTGCAACGACCCTTCTGCACCCCAGTCTCATACCTTGGCTCTCTGTAACAGTCCTTCTGCACCTCATTATCCCAACTCTGCTCTTTGTAATATCCTTCTTCAACCCAGTCTTTAAACTCTGCAATTTTTATCTGTCCTTCTGCACAAAAGTCTCCAAATTCTGCTCTCTGTAACAGGACTTGTACAACCCAGTCTCCAACTTCTGCTCTCTGTAACAGTCCTTCTGCACCCCAGTCTCCAACCTCTTCTATCTGCAACGATTCTTCTCCAACCCAGTCTCCACCTTCTGCTGTTTGCAACACTCGTTTCAAACCCCAGTCTCCAATCTCTGCTCTCTGTAAGATCCGCCTGAACCCCAGTCTCCAACCTATGCTCTCTGTAACAGTCCTTCTGCACCCAAGCCTCCGAACTCTGTTCTCTGTAACAGTCCTTCTGCACCCCAGTCTCTAAAATCTGCTCTCTGCAAAAGTATTTTTGCACCCCAGTCTTCAACATCTGCTCTCTGCAAAAGTCTTTCTGAACCCCAGTCTCCAACCTCTGCTCTCTCCAACGATCCTTCTGGACTTCAGTCTCCAACCTCTGCTATCTGCAACAGTCTTTCTGCACCACAGTCTCAAACCTCTGCTATCTGTATGATCCTTCTGCACTCAAGTTTCCAAACTTTGCTCTCTGTAACATTCCTTCTCCACCCATTCTCCAACCTCTGTCCTCTTCAACAGTCCTTCTGCTCCCCATTCTCCGAGATAAACTCTCTGTAACATTCCTTCTGTACTGCAGTTTCCAACCTCTGCTCTTTGTTACAGTCCTTCTACACCCCCGTCTCCAACTTTTGCTTTCTGTATCAGTCTGCCTGAACCCCAGTCTCCAAAATCTGTTCTCTGTATCTATCTTTCTGCACCTCAGTCTCAAACCTATGCTCTATGTAAGAGTCCTTCTTCTCCCCAGTCTCCAAACTCTGCTCTCAATAACAGTCCTATACCTCAGTCTCAAACCTCTGTTATCTGTAACAGTCCTTCTGAGCCTCAGTCTGAAACCTCTGCTCTGTGCACGATTCTTTTGCACCCAGTCTTCAACCACTGCTCTCTGTAACATTCAAGCTATACCTCAGTCTTCAACCTCTGCTCTCTGTAAGATCCTTCAGCAACCCAGTCTCAAAACACTGCTCTCTATAACAGTCCTTCTGCACCCCAGTCTCCAAACTCTCCTCTCAGTAACAGGCCTTCTGCACGCCAGTCTTCAAACTCTACTCTATGCAAGGATCATTTTGCACCCCTATCTTAAACCTCTGCTCTCTGCAATGATCCTACTGCACACCAGTCTCCAACCTCTCATCTCTGAAACAGTCCTTCTGCACCTCAGTCTCCAACTTCTGCTCTCTGTAAGATCCTTCAAAAACCCAGTGTCCAAACTCTCCTCTTTGTAACAGGCCTTCTGCACGTCAGAATCCAAACTCTGCTCTCTGTAGCAGGCCTTCTGCATCCCAGCCTCCAACCGCTTCTCTCTGCAACAATCCTTCTGCACCCCAGTCTCAAACCTCTGCTCTCTGAAATGATCCTACTGCACCCCAGTCTCTGACCTCTGATCTCTGCAACAGTTCTTCTGCACCTCAGTCTCCAACCTCTGCTCTCTGTAAGATCCTTCTGCACCCCTGTTTCCAAACTCTGCTCTCTGTATCAGTTCTTCTCCACCCGAGTCTCAAAACTCTGCTCTCTGGAATAGGACTTCCGCACCTCAGTCTCCAACCTGTGCTCTCTGAAACACTCCTGCTGCATCCCAGTCTCCAAACTCTGCTCTCTACAACAGTACTTCTACACCCTAGTTATCAACATCTGCTCTCTGCAACAGACCTTTCGCACCCCAGTTTCCAACATCTGCTCTCTTCAACAGTTCTTCTGCACCTCAGTCTGAAAACTCTGCTCTCTGCAATGAGCCTTCTGCACCCCGTCTCCCAACTCTGCTCTCTATATGATCCTTCTGCAACACAGTCTTAAAACTCTGCACTGTGTAACAGTCCTTGTGCAAAACAGTCTTCAACCTCTGCTCTCTGTAACAGGACTTCTGAAACCCAGTCTCCAAACTCTGCTCTCTGTAATAGGCCTTCTGCACCGCAGTCTCCAACCTCTTCTCTCTGCAACAATTCTTCTCCACCCAAGTCTCCAAATCTGCTCTCGGCAACTATCCTTTTGCCCCCCAGTCTCCAAACTCTGCTCTCTGTAAGATCCATCTGAACCCCAGTCTCCAACCTCTGCTCTCAGTAACAGTCCTTCTGCACCCCAGTCTCCAAACGCTGCTCTCTGTAACAGTCCTTCCACACGTCAGTCTCCATCCTCTGCTCTCTGTAACAGTTTTTCTGCACCCCAGTCTCTAAAATCTGCTCTCTGCAACAGTCCTTCTCCACCCCAGTCTCCAACATCTGCTCTCTGCAACAGTCCTTCTGCACCCCAGTCTCCAAACTCTTCTCTCAGCAACGAACCTTCTGGACCCCAGTCTCCAAAGTCTGCTCTCTGCAATAGTCCATGTGTACCACAGTCTCCAACCTCTGTTCTCTGTAAGATACTTCTGCACTCCAGTTTCCAAACTCTGCTCTCTGTAACATTTCTTCTCCACCCCAGTCTCCAACCTCTGTTCTCTGCAACAGTCCTTCTGCACCCCTGTCTCCGAGATCTGCTCTCTGTAACAGACCTTATGTACCGCAGTTTCCAACCTCTGCTCTCTGTAATGGTCCTTCTACAACCCAGTCTCCAACCTCTGTTTTTTGAATCAGTCTTTCTGTACCCAGTCTCCAACCTCTGCTCTTTGTATCTATCCTTCTGCACCTCAGTCTCCAACCTGTGCTTTCTGTAACAGTCCTTTTTCACCCTGTTTTCAACCTCTGCTCTCTATATCAGTCCTTCTATACCGCAGTCTCCAAACTCTGCTATCTTTAAGGATCCTTCTGCACCCCAATTTCCAACCTCTGCTTTCTGTAACAGTCCTTCTGCACGTCAGTCTCCAACATCTGCTCTCTGTAAGTTCTTTCAGCGAACCAGTCTCAAAACTCTGCTCTCTGTAACAGTCCTTCTGCACCCCAGTCTTCAACCTCTCCTCTCTGTAACAGGCCTTCTGCACACCAGTCTCAAAACTCTACTCTCTATAGCAGGCCTTCTGCACCCCATTTCCCATCGTATGCTCTTTGCAATGATTTTTCTGCACCCCAGTCTCGAAACTTTGCTCTCTGCAATGATCCTACTGCACCCCAGTCTCCAACCTCTGAGCTCTGCAAAAGTCCTTCTGCACCTTAGTCTCCAAATTCTGCTCTCCATAAGATCCTTCTGCACCCCTGTCTCCAACATCTGCTCTGTGTAACAGTCCTTCTGCACCCAGTCTCCAACCTCTGCTCTCCGAAAGAGTCATTCTGCATGCCAGTCTCCAAACTCTGCTCTCTGCAACAGTCCTTATGCACCCTAGTTACCAAGATCTGCTCTCTGCTACAGTACTTCTGCATCACAGTCTTCAACCGCTGCTCTCTGTAACAGTCCTCCTGTACTGCAGTATCCAAACTCTGCTCTCTGTAACGGTTTTTCTGTACCCAGTCTCCAAACTCTGCTCTCTGTAAGAGTCCTTCTGAATCTCAGTCCTTTAACCTCTCATCTCCACAGTGTCCCTTCTGCAACTCAGTCTCCAAATTCTGCTCTCTGTAAGATCCTTTTGCACCCCAGTATTTAACCTCTGCTCTCTGAAACTATCCTTCTGCACCCGAGTCTCCAAACTCTGCTCTCTGTAACAGGACTGCCGCACCTCAGTCTCAAACCTCTGCTCCCTGCAACAGTCCTTCTGCACCCCAGTCTTTAACCTCTGCTTTCTACAACAGTTCTTCTGGACCCTAGTTACCAACATCTGCTGTCTGCAACAGTCCTTCTGCACTTTCAGTCTCCAACATCTGCTCTCTGCAACAGTCATTCTGCACCTCAGTCTGAAAACTCTGGTCTCTGCAACGACCCTTCTGAACCCCAGTCTCCTACTCTGCTCTCTTTAACAGTCATTCTGCACCTCAGTCTCCCAAGTCTGCCCTCTGTTTCATCCTTCTACAACCCAGTCTTTAAACTCTTCACTCTGGAACCGTCCTTCTGCACAACAGTCTCCAACCTCTGCTCTCTGTAATGATATTTCTGCACCCCAGACTCCAATCTATGCTTTTCTGTATCAGTACTTCTGCACCCCAGTCTAAAACTTCTGTTCTCTCTAAGAGTCCTTCTGCACCTCAGTCTCCAATCTCTGCTCTCTGCAACAGTCCTTCTGCACCCCAGTCTCTAACCTCTGCTCTCTGCAACTGTCCTTCTGTACTGCAGTCTCCAAACTCTGCTCTCTGTAACGGTCTTTTCTGCACTCCATACTCCAATATCTGCTTTCTGTATCAGTCCTTCTTCACCCAGTCTCCAACTTCTGCTTCTCTAAGAGTCCTTTTGCACATAAGTCTTCAACCTCTGCTCTCTACAACAGTCCTTCTTCACTCCAGTCTTCAACCTCTGCTCTCTCCAACAGTCCTTCTGCACCGAAGTCTCCAACTTCTGCTCTCCGCAACAGTCCTTCTTCACCCCCATCTCCAACTTCTGCTCTCTGCAACAGTACTTATACACCACAGTCTGCAATGTCTGCTCTCTGTAAGAGCTTTCTGCACCCCAGTTTCCAAACTCTGCTCTCTGTAACATACCTTTCCACCCCATTATTCAAGGTCTGATTTCTGAAAGCGTCCTGTTGAACCCCAGTTTTTAACCTCTGTCCTCTGCAACAGTCCTTCTGCTAACCAGCCTTTAACATCTGCTCTCTGTAACAGTCCTTCTGTACCGAAGTCTCCAACCTCTGCTCTCCATAACTTGTCCTTCTGCACCCCTGTCTTCAAACTCTACTTTTTGTATCAGTTTTTCTGAACCCCAGTATAAAAACCTCTGCTCTCTGTATCTATTCTTCTGCACCTCAGTCTCCAACCTGTGCTCTCTGTAACATTCCTTCTGCACCTGAGTTTCCAACCTCTGCTCTCTGTAATAGTTTTTCTATAACGCAGTCTCCAATTCTGGTCTCTGTAACTGTCCGTCTGCACCCCAATTTACAACCTCTGCTTTCTGTAACAGTGCTTCTGCACCTCAGTCTCCAAACTCTGCTCTCTGTAACAGTCCTTCTACACCTCAGTCTCCAACCTCTTCTCTCTGTAACATTTTTTCTGCACCTCAGTCTGACACCTCTGATCTCTGCACGATCCTTCAGCACCCCAGTCTCCAACCACTGCTCTCTGTAACATTCCACCTGCACCTCAGTCTCCAACCTCTGCTCTCTGTAAGATCCTTCAGCAACCCAGAGTCCAAACTCTTCTCTTTGTAACAGGCCTTCTGCACATCAGTGTTCAAACTCTTCTCTCTGTAGCAGGCCTTCTGCATACCAGTCTCCAACAGCTGCTCTCTGCAATGATCCTTCTGCACCCTAGTCTCCAACCTCTGCTCTCTGAAATGATCCTACTGCACCCCAGTCTCCAACCTCTGATCTATGCAACAGTTCTTCTGCACCTCAGTCTCCAACCTCTGCTCTCTGTAAGATGCTTCTGCACCCCTGTATCCAAACTCTGCTCTCTACAACAGTCCTTATGCACCCTAGTTACCAACATCAGCTCTCTACAACAGACCTTCCACACCCCAGTCTCCAACATCTGCTCTCTGCAACACTTCTTCTGCACCTCAGTCTGAAAACTCTGCTCTCTGCAACGAACCTTCTGCACTCCAGTATCCTACCTCTGCTCTCTGTAACAATCCCTCTGCACCTCAGTCCCCCAACTCTGCTCTCTTTATGATCCTTCTGCAACACAGTCTTTAACTCTGCACTCTGTAAGAGTCCTTCTGCAAAACAGTCTCAAACTCTGCTCTCTGTAACAGGACTTCTGTAACCCAGTCTCCAAACTCTGCTCTCTGTAATAGGCCTTCTGCACCCCAGTCTCCAACCTCTTCTCTCTGCAACGATTCTTCTCCACCCAAGTCTCCAAATCTGCTCTCGGCAACTGTCCTTTTGCACCCCAGTCTCCAAACTCTGCTCTCTGTAAGATCCATCTGAACCCCAGTCTTCAACATATGCTCTCTGTTACAGTCCTTTTGCACCCCAGTCTCCAAAGGCTGCTCTCTGTAACAGTCCTTCCGCACGTCAGTCTCCATCCTCTGCTCTCTGTAACAGTTTTTCTGCACCCAAGTCTCTACAATCTGCTCTTTGCAACAATCTTTCTCCACCCCAGTCTCCAACCTATGTTCTCTGTAAGATACATCTGCAATCCAGTTTTTAATCTCTGCGCTCTGTAACATTTCCTCTCCACCCCAGTCTCCTACCTCTGTCCTCTGCAACAGTCTTTCTGCTCCTTTTTCTCTGAGATCTGTTCTCTGTAACAGACCTTATGTACTGCAGTTTCCAACCTCTTCTTTCTGTAACGGTCCTTCTACAACCCAGTCTCCAAAATCTGCTTTTTTGAATCAGTCTTTCTGAACCCAGTCTCCCACCTCTTCTCTTTGTATCTATCCTTCTGCATCTCAGTCTGCAACCTGTGCTTTCTGTAACAGTCTTTCATCACCCCAGTCTCAAACCTCTACTCTCTGTAACAGTCCTTCTATTCCGCAGTCTCCAACCTCTGCTCTCTGTAAAGATTTTTCTGCACCCCAATTTCCAACCTCTGCTTTCTGTAACAGTCCTTCTGCAGGCCAGTCTCAAAACTCTGCTCTCTATAAGAGGCCTTCTGCACCCCAGATTCATTCCTGTGCTCTCTGCAAACGATCTTTCTGCACCCCAGTCTCGAACCTTTGCTCTCTGCAATGATCCTACTGCACCCCAGTCTCCAACCTCTGATCTCTGCAAAAGTCCTTCTTCAACTCCGTCTCCAAATTCTGCTATCTGTAAGAACTTTCTGCACCCCTTTCCCCAACCTCTGCTCTGTTTAACAGTCTTTCTGCACCCCAGTCTTCAAACTCTGCTCTCTGCAACAGTCCTTCTGCACCCTAGTTACCAACATGTGCTCTCTGCTACAGTAGTTCTGCACCACAGTCTTCAACCTCTGCTCTCTGTAACAGTCCTCCTGTACTGCAGTATCCAAACTGTGCTCTCTGTAATGGTCTTTCTGCACCCCAGACTCCAATCTCTGATTTCTGTATCAGTCCTCTGTACCCCAGTCTCCAAACTCTGCTCTCTGTAAGAGTCCTTATGCATCTCTGTCTCCAACCTCTGATCTCTGCAGAGTCCTTCTTCAACTCAGTCTCTAAATTTTGCTCTCTGTTAGATCCTTTTGCACCCCTGTATTTAACCTCTGCTCTCCTAAACTGTCCTTCTGCACCCGAGTCTCCAAACTCTGCTCTCTGTAACAGGATTGCCGACCCTCAGTCTCCAACCTCTGCTCCCTGCAACAGTCCTTCTGCACCCCAGTCTCCAACCACTGATTTCTACAAGAGTTCTTCTGAACACTAATTACCAAAATCTGCTCTCTGCAACAGTCCTTCTGCACTCCAGTCTCCAACATCTGCTCTCTGCAACAGTCATTCTGCACCTCAGTCTGAAAATTCTGCTCTCTGCAATGACCCTTCTGCACCCCAGTCTTCTATCTCTGCTCTCTGTAACAGTCCTTCTGCACCTCAGTCTCCAAACTTTGCCCTCTGTTAAATCCTTCTGCAACCCAGTCTTTAAACTCGGCACTCTGTAACAGTCCTTCTGCCACCCAGTCTCCAAATTCTGCTCTGTGTAACAGGTCTTCTGCACCCCAGTCTCAAACTTCTTCTCTCTGCAACGATTCTTCTCCACCTCAGTCTCCAACTTCTGCTCTCTGCAACAGTCTTTTTGCACCCCAGTCTCTAAACCCTGCTCTCTTTAAGATCCATCTGAACCCCAGTCTCCAACCTCTGCTCTCTGTAACAGTTCTTCTGCAACTCAGTCTTCAAACTCTACTATCTGTAACAATTTTTCTGCACCTCATTCTCCAAACTCTTCTCTCTGCAACAGTCTTTCTTCTCCCCAGTCTCTGAGATCTGCTGTCTATAACAGTCCTTCTGTACCGCAGTGACTAACCAGTGCTCTCAGTTTCGGTTCTTCTACAACCCAGTCTCCAAACTCTGCTTTCTGTATCAGCCTGTCTGGACCCCAGTATCCAACCTCTGTTCTCTGTATCCATCCTTCTTCACCTCAGTCTCCAACTTGTGCTCTCTGTAAGAGTCTTTCTGCATTCAGATCGCCAACCTCTGCTCTCGGTAACAGTCCTAAACGGGAGTCTTCAAACTCTGCTCTCTTTAACGGTACTTCTGTACCACAATTTCCAACCTCTGCTTCCTGTAACAGTCCTTCTGCACCTCAGTCTCCAAACTATGCTCTCTGCAACAGTCCTTCTACACCCCACTCTCCAACATCTGGTCTCTGCAACAGTCCTTATGCATTACAGTATGAAAACTCTGCTGTCTGCAAGGAATCTCCTGCACCCCAGTCTCCTACCTCAGGTGTCTGTTACAATCCTTCTGCAGCTCAGTCTTCAACTTCTGCTCTCTGTAAGATCCATGTCAACTCCAGTATCTTACCTCTGCTCTCTGTAACAGTTCTTGTACACCTCAGTCTCCAACCTCTTCTCTCTGCAACAGTTCTTCTGCTCCCAAGTCTCCAACATCTGCTCTCTGTAACAGTCTTTCTGCACCTCTGTCTCCAAACTCTGCTCTCTGCAACAACCTTCTGCACCCCAGTCTGAAAGCTCTGCTCTCTGCAACGATCTTTCTGGACCCCAGTCTCCAACGTCTGTTCTCTGCAACAGTCCTTCTGCACCATTGTCTCCAACCTGTGCTCTTTTTAAGATCTTTCTGCACTCCAGTTTCCTAACTCTGCTCTTTAATATTCCTTCTAGACACCAGTCGCCAACCTCTGCTTTCTGCAATGGTCCTGCGGCACACCTGTCTCCAAACTCTGTTCTCTGCAACAGTCTTTCTGCTCCCCAGTTTCCAGGATCTGCTCTCTGTAACAATCCTTTTGTACCGCAGTCACCAAACTCTGCTCTCTGTAACGGTCCTTCTGCACCCCAGTCTCCAACCTCTGCTTTCTGTATCAGTTCTTCTTAACCCCAGTCTCCAACCTCTGCTCTCTGTGTCTATCCTTCTGCACCTCAGTCTCCAACCTGTGCTTTCTGTAACGGTCTTTCTGCACCCCAGTCTCCAAACTCTGCTTTGTGTATCAGTCTGTATGAACCCCGGTCTCCAACCTCTTTTCTCTGTATCTATCCTTTTGCACCTCAGTCTCAACCTGTGCTTTATGTAAGAGTCCTTCTGCACAACAGTCTCCAACCTCTGCTCTCGGTAACAGTCCTATACAGCAGTCTCCAAAGTCTGCTCTCCTTAATGGTCCTTCTGCACACCAATTTCCAAAAATCTGCTTCCTGTAAGTCCTTCTGCACCTTAGTCTCAAAACTCTGCTCTCTGTAACAGTCCTTCTACACCTCAATCTCCAACCTATTCTCTCTGTAACAGTCCTTCTGCACCTCAGTCTGAAAATTCGGCTCTCTGCAGGATCCTTCTGCACCTCAGTCTCCAACCACTGCTCTCGGTAACAGTCCCCGTGCACCTCAGTCTCCAATCACTGCTCTCTGTAAGATTCTTCATCAACCCAGTCTCCAAATACTGCTCTCTTTAACAGACCTTCTGCACCCAAGTCTCCAAATTCTTGTCTCTGCAACGATTGTTCTCCACACCAGTTTCAAACCTCTGCTCTCTGCAACAGTCCTTCTGCACCGCAGTCTCCAACCTCTGCTCTCTGTAACAGTCCTTCTGCACCTCAGTCTTCAACCTCTGCTCTCTGCAACAGTCCTTCTGCACCCCATTCTCTAACCTCTGCACTCTGCAACAGTCCTTTGCACCCCAGTCTCCAACATCTGCTCTCTGCAACAGTCATTTTGAACCACAGTCTCCAAACTCTGCTCTCTGTAACATCTTTCTGCATGCCAGCTTCCAAAATCTGCTCTCTCTAACATTCATTCTCCGCCGCAGTCTGTAACCTCTGCTTTCTTTGAGGGTCCTGCGGCACCCCAGTCTCCATCCTCTGCTCTCAGAAACAGTCCTATACTGCAATCTCCAAACTCTGCTCACCTTAACGGTCCTTCTGCACCCAAATTTCTAAACTCTGCTTCCTGTAACAGTCCTTCTGCACATGAGTCTCCAAATTCTGCTCTCTGTAGCAGTCCTTCTACACCTCAGACTCCAACCTATGCTCTCTGTAACAGTCTTTCTGCACCAATGTTTTCAACCTCTGCTCTCTGTAAAAATCCTTCTAAACCCCTGTCTGCAACCTATGCTCTCTGTAATATCCTTATGAAACCCAGTCTCCAAACTCTGCTCTCTGTAACAGTGCTTCTGCACACAGCTCTCCAACCTCTGCTCTCATCAAAGATCCTTCCTCACCAAAGTCTCCAACCTCTGCACTCTGCAAAAATCCTTTTGTACCTAGTCTCCAACATCTGCTCTCTGCAACAGTCTTTCTGCACCTCAGTCTGAAAACTCTGCTCACTGCAACGACCCTCCTTCACCCCAGTCTTTAACCTCTGGTCTCTGCAACAGTCCTTCTGCATCCCAGTCTTCAATATCTGCTCTCTGCAACAGTCCTTCTGCAACTCAGTCTGAAATCTTTGCTCTCTGCAATGATCCTTCTGCACCTCAGTTTTTTAACTCTGCTCTTTGTAAGACCTTTTTGCAACCCAGTTTCCGGACTCTGCTTTTGGAAACAGTGCTTCTGCACCCTAGTCTCGAACCTCTGCTCTCTGTAAGATCCTTATGCACTCCAGTCTCCAAACTCTGCTCTCTGTAACAATCCTTCTGCACCCCAGTCTCCAACATTTGCTCTCTGCAACAGTTCTTCTGCACCTCAGTCTAAAAACTCTGCTCTCTGCAACGACCGTTTTGCATCCCAGTCTCCCACCTCTACTCTCTGCAACAGTCCTTCTGCACCTCAGTATCCCAACTCTGCTCTCTTTAACAACCTTCTGCAACCAAGTCTCCAAACTCTGCTCTCTGTAACAGGCCTTCTGCACCTCAGTCTCCAACCTCTTCTCTCTGCAATGATTCTTCTCCACCCCAGTCTCCAACATCTGCTCTCTGCAACAGTCCTTATGCCCCTCAGTCTCCAAACTCTGCTATCTGTAAGATCCATCTGAACCCCAGTCTTTAACCTCTGCTCTCTGTAATAGTCCTCCTGAACTTCAGTCTACAAACTCTGTTCTGTAACACTCCTTCTGCACCTCAGTCTCGAAACTCTGCTCTCTGTAACAGTCCTTCTGCACCCCAGTCTAAAACATCTCCTCTCTGCAAAAGTTCTTCTGCACCCCAGTCTCCAAACTCTGCTATCTGCAACGCTCCTTCTGGACCCCAGTCTCCAACGTCTGCTCTCTTTGACAGTCCTTCAGCACCACAGTTTCCAACCTCTGCTCTTTGTAAGATTTTTGTGCACCATACTCTGCACTCTGTAACATTCCTTCTCCATCCCAGTCTCCAAACTCTGTCCTCTGCAACAGTCCTTCTTCTTTCCATTCTCCGACATCTGGTCCTTCTGTACTGCAGACTCCAACCTATGCTCTTTGTAATGGTCTTCTACACCCCAGTCTCCAACCTCTGGTATCTGCAACAGTCCTTCTGCACCCCAGTCTCCAAACTCTGCTCTCTGTAACAATCTTTCTGTGCCTCAGTCTCCAAACTCTACTCTCTGTTACAGTCCCTCTGCACCTCACTCTCCAACATCTGCTCTCTGTAAGTTTTTTCTGCAACCCAGTCTCCAAACTCTGCCCTCTGTAACAGTCCTTCTGCATGCCTTCTCCAACTCTCCTCTCCGTAACAGGCCTTCTGCACCCCAGTCTCCAAAGTCTGTTCTGTATAACAATCCTTCTGCACCCCAGTCTTTAACCTCTTCTTGCTGAGGGCCATTACCAAGTAGGAATGACACATCGAAATTTCCTTGCCAAGCATACCCCATGCTGCTTAGAGGACATTTGATGGGACATTGCATGCATGCTTTAATAAGGTGACCTTGCTCAAGGACCAAGGCGGATCCGGGTTTAGAGCTGATCAGGTTTGAGGAAGTAACTGGCTCCTTGAGTTTAAGGCGTTGCCAGTTTAAGATAATGTGTTTTAGGGAAGTTGGCGGTTGAAGATTATTGCTGGGATTAGGGTGTTCCTGCTGCTTGTTCCCGTTGAGTTCTTGTGAGATTAAAATGGGATTTGGAGAGAGCCTCATGGAGTAGGTGAATTGTGCGGGAGATGGCAGAACGCGATTGCCCCTCGACCTGTGTGGAGGTGGTGTGAGAGCTGGAATAAAGAATTGCTGTTTTAATCTACAAAGCTGTGTGGTGGCTCGTGATTCTGGTGCCAAGCATTGACCTTGGCATCTTCTCTCTGTAACAGTCTTTCTGCACCTCGGTTTATAATCTCTGCTCTCTGTAACATCCTTCTGCAACCTTTCTAAAAACTCTGCTCTCTGAAACAGTCCTTCTGCACCTCAGTCTCCAAACTCTGTTCATTGCAACACTCCTTCTGCACCCCAGTAGCCAAACTCTACTCTTTGTAACAGTCCTTCTGTACCCTAGTCTCCAAATACTTCTCTCTGTAACGGTCCTTCTGCACCCCAGTCTCCAAACTCTGCTTTCTGTGTCAGTCCTTCTGCACCCCAGTCTACAAACTCTGCTCTTTGTAACAGTCTTTCTGCACCTCATATCCAAACTCTGCTATCTGCAACAGTCTTTATGCACCCCAGTCTACAACCTCTGGTGTCTGCAAAATTCTTTCTGCACCCCAGTCTGCAACGTGTGCTCTGTGTAACAGTGCTTCTGCATCCCAACTCCAACTCTGCTCTCTGCAATGATCCTTCTGTACCTCAGTCTTAAACCTCTGCTTTCTGCAACTGTCCTTCTGCACCCCAGTCTCCAAGCTCTGTTTTCTCTAACAGTCTTTCTCCACCTCAGTATTCAACCTCTGATGTCTGAAAGAGTCTTTAAGCACCCCAGTCTCCAACATCTGCTCTCTAAACAGTCCTTCTGCACCCCAGTCTCCAACATCTGCTCTCTGCAGCAGTCCTTCTGCACCTCAGTGTCCAAACTCTGCTCTCTGCAACGATCCTTCTAAACCTCAGTCTCCAACGTCTGCTCTCTGAAAGATCCTTCTGACCCTAGTTTCCAAACTCTGCTCTCTGTAATATTCCTTCTCCATGCCAGTCTCAAAACTCTGCTTTCTGCAAAGGTCCTGCTGCACCCCAGTCTCCAACCTCTGTACTCTGCAACACTCCTTCTGCACCCAAATCTCCAAACTCTGCTCTCTGTAAAGGTCCCTTTGCAAACCAGTCTCTAACCTCTGCTTTCTCTGTCCGTCCTTCTGTACCTCAGTCTCCAACCTCTGCTCTCAGCAAAAGTTCTTCTGCATCCCATTCTCCATCTTCTGCTCCCTGAAACAGTCCTTCTGAAAAAAAGTTTCCAACATCTGCTCTCTGAAAAACTTTTTGGGTATCCAAGTCCCCAACCTCTGCTCTCTTCAACAGTCCTTCTGTACTGCAGTCTCCAACTTCTGCTCTCTGCAACGAAACTTCTAAACCCCAGTCTCCAACATCTGCTCTCTGCAAAAGTGCTTCTGCACTTCAAACTGAAAATTTTGCTCTCTGCAACAATCCTTCTGTACCCCAGACTTCAACACCTGCTCTCTGTACCAGTCCTTTTGCAACTCAGTTTCCAAACTCTGTTCAATGTAAGATCATTCTGCAACTCAGTCTCCAAAATTTGCTCCCCTTAACAGTCTTTCTGAACCTCAGTCTCCAACCTCTGCTCTCTATAACAGTCGATCTACACATCAGTCTGAAACCTCTTCTCTCTGCAGGATCCATCTGAATCCCAGTCTCCAGACACTGCTCTCTGTAACAATCCTCTTGCACCTAAGTCTCCAAACTCTGCTGTTTGTAAGATCCTTCTGCCACTCAGTTCCTAACTCTGCTCTCTATAACAGTCCTTACGCACCGCAGTCTTAAACCTCTGCTCTCTGTAACAGGCATTCTACACCCCAGTCTCCAACCTCTTCTCTCTGCAACGATCATTCTACACCTTAGTCTCCAACGTCTGCTCTCTCTAAGATCCTTTTGCAATCCAGTCTCCAACTCTGCTCTCTCTAACAGACCTTCTGCACCCCTTCTTTGAACTCTCCTCTCCATAACAGGCCTTCTGCACCGAAGTCTTCAAATTCAGTTCTCTATAACAAGCCTTCTGCACCCCAGTCTCCAATGTCTGCTCTCTGCAACAGTCCTTCTGCACCTCAGTCTTAAAACGCTGTTCTCTGCTATGATCCTTTTGCACCTCAGTCTCCAACCTCTACTCTCTGTAACAGTCTTTCTGCACCTAAGTCCCCAATATCTGCTCTCTGTAAGATCCTTTTTCAACCTAGTCTCTAAACTCTGTGATCTGTAGCAGACCTTCTGAAGCCCTTCTCCACACTCTGCTCTTCGTAACAGGCGTTCTGCAACCCAGTCTTCAACCTCTGCTCTCTGTAACACTCTTTTTTCACCTAAGTCTCCAACCTCAGCTCTCTGCAACGATAATTCTGCACCCTAGACTCCAATGTCTTCTCTCCTCAACAGTCCTTCTGAACCTCTGTCTCCAAATTCTGCTCTCTGCAACAGTCCTTCTTCACCCAAGTCTCCAACCTCTGCTCTCTGCAACAGTCCTTTTGCACCCCAGTCTTTAACCTCTGCTCTGTGTAAAAGTCCTTCTGCACCCCAGTCTCCAACCTCTACTCTCTGTAACAATTCTTCTGCACCCCAGTCTCCAATTTCTGCTCTCTGAAACAGTCCTTCTGGCCGATATACTCCAATTTCTGCTCTCTGTACAGGCTTTATATACTGACGTCTCCAAACTCTGCTCTCTATAATGATCCCTCTGTACCCCAATTTCCAACCTCTGCTTTCTGTAACAGTCCTTCTGCACCTCAGTCTGAAACCTCTGCTCTCTACACTATACTTCTGCACCCCAGTCTCCAATCAATGCTCTCTGTAACATTCGTCCTGCACCACAGTCACCAACCATTGCTCTCCATAAGATCCTTCTGCAACCAAGTCTCCAACATCTGCTCTCGGTAACAGTACTAAACCGCAATCTCCAAACTCTGCTTTCTTTAACGGTACATCTGCACCCCAATTTCCAACCTCTGCTTCCTGTAACAGTCCTTCTTCACATTAGTCTCCAAACTCTGCTCTCTGCAACAGTCCTTCTACACCCCAGTCTCCAACATCTGCTCTCTGCAACAGTCCTTCTGCATTACAGCCTGAAAACTCTGCTTTCTGCAACGAACCTCCTGCACCCCAGTCTCCTACCTCAGGTGTCTGTTACAATCTTTCTGCACCTCAGTCTCCAACCTCTGCTCTCTGTAAGATCCATCTGAACCCCAGTCTCTTACCTCTGCTCTCTGTAACAGCTCTCTGTAGCAGGCCTTATGCACTCCAGTCTCCAAAATCTGCCCTCTAAAACAGTCCTTCTGCATGCCAGTCTGCAACCTCTGCTCTTTGTAACGGTCCTTCTGCTCGCCAGCCTAACACCTCTGTTTTCTGTATCATTATTCTTCACCCCAGTCTCAAACGTCTGCTCTCTGTAACAGTCCTTTTGCATCTCAGTCTCCAACGTCTACTCTCTGCAACAGTCCTTCTGCATCCAAGTCTCCAACCTCTGCTCTCTGCAACCGTCCTTCTACACCCCAGTCTTCAACCTCTGCTCTGTGTAACAGTCCTTCTGCACCCCAGTCTCCAACCTCTGCTCTTTGTAACAGTCTTTCTGCACCATATTCTCAAACCTCTGCTCTCTGTTACAGTCTTTGTATACCGCAGTCTTTAACCTCTGCTCTCTGTAACGGTCCCTCTGCACCCCAATTTCTAACCTCTGCTTTCTGTAACAATTCTTCTGTACCTCAGTCACCAAACTCTGTTCTCTGTAACCATCCTTCTGCACCTCAGTCTCCAACCTCTGCTCTCTGTAACAGTACTTATGCACCTCAGTCTTAAACCTCTGCTCCTTCTTCAACTCAGTCTCCAAACTCTGCTCTCTGAAACAGTTTTAATGCTTGCCAGTCTCCAACCTCTGCTCTCTGTAACAGTCCTTCTGCACCCTAGTCTGCAAACTCAGCTTTCTGTATCTTAATTATTAACCCGAGTCTCCAAAGTCTTCTCTGTGTAACAGTCCTTCTGAATCTCAGTCTCCAAACTCTGCTCTCTGCAACAGTCCTTCTGCACCCCAGTCTCCAACCTCTGCGTTCTGCAACATTTCTTTTGCACCCTAGTATCCAACCTGTTCTCTCTATAACAGTCCTTCTGTACCCAAGTCTCATACATCTGCTCTCTGTAACGATCCTTCTTCAGCCCAGTCTCTACCTCTGCTCTCTGCAAAGATTCTTCTGCAACTACGTCACCAACTTCTGCTCTCTTCAAGGATCCTTCTGCACCTAACTCTCAAACCTATGCTCTTTGTAAAAGTTTTTCTGCACCTCAGTCTCCAACTTCTACTCTCTGCAACCGTCTTTCTGCACCCCAGTTTCCAAACTCTGCTCTCTGCAACGATCCTTCTGCACCCCAGTCTCCAACTTCTCCTCTTTAACACTCCTTCTGCACCCCAGTCTCCAAACTTTGTTCTCTGTAAGGTCCTTTTGCACCCCAGTTTCCAAACTTTGCTCTCTGTAACATTCCTTCTCCAGCCAGTCTCAAACCTCTGCTTTCTTCAACGGTCCTGCTGCAACCCAGTCTCCAAACTCTGTTCTCTGAAACAGACCCTCTGCTCTCCAATTTCCAATCTCTAGTCTCTGTAACAGTCCTTGTGTACCGCAGTCTCCAACTTCTGCACTCTGTAATGGTATTTCTGCACCCTAGTCTCCAACCTCTGCTTTCTGTATCAGTCCTTCTGCACCACAGTCTCCTAACTCTGTTCTCTGTTACAGTCCTTCTGCACCTAAGTCACCCTACTCGGCTTTCTCTAAGATCCTTCTGCAACCAAGTCTCCATACTCTGCTCTCCATAACAGTCATTCTGGACACAAGTCTCCAACCTCTGCTCTCTGCAACAATTCTTCTTCAGCCCAGTCTCCAACCTCTGCTCTCTGCAACAGTCATTCTTTACCCCAGTCTCCAAAATCGGCTCTCTTCAACAGTCTTTCTGCACCTCAGTCTGAAATCTCTGTTCTCTGCAACGACCGCCCTGCACCCCAGTCTCCTTCCTCTGCTCTCTGTAAAAGTAATTCTGAACCTCACTCTCCTACCTCTGCTCTCTGTAGGATCCTTCTGCAACAAAGTCTCCAAACTATGCTGTCTGTAACAGTCCTTCTGCACAACAGTCTCCAACCTTTGCTCTCTGTATCAGGCCGTCTGCACCCCAGTCTCCAACCTCTGCTCTCTGTAACAGGCATTCTGCACCCCAGTCTCCAACCTCTGCTCTCTGCATCAGTCTTTCTAAACCCCAGTCTCCAAACTCTGCTTTCTGCAACAGTCCTTCTGCACCCCAGTCTTCAACTTCTGTTCTCTGTAACAATCCTTCTGCACCTCAGTTTCCAAACTCTGACCTCTGCAATGGTCTTTCTGCACCCCAGTGTCTAATGTCTGCTGTCTGCAACCATCCTTTTGCGCCCTTGTCTCCAACCTCTGCTCCCTGAAAAAGTCTTTCTGAACTTCAGTCTCCAACAGCTGCTCTCTGCAACAGTCCTTCTGAACCTCAGCCTGAAAACTCTGCCCTCTGCAATGATACTTGTGCACCCAAGTCTCCAAACTCTTCTTTCTGTAACAGTTCTTCTGCACCTAAGTCTCCAACTTCTGCTCTCTGCAACAGTTCTTCTGCACCCCAGACTTTACCATCTACTCTCTGAAAGAGTCCTTCTACACCCCTGTCCAAATGTAAAAGAATGAGACCTGAACTATTGCTCACCCTGCAAAAAATCAACTCAAAATGCATTAAAGACCCAGGCACTAGACCAGAAATTATGCAGTTTCTAGGAAAAAACAAAGTCAATACTCCAACCTAGAGGCAGAGGCAATGACTTTCTCAATAGGATGCCAAAGCTCAGGAGGTAACACCAAAAGTAAGATAATAGGATGGCATCAAATTAAGAAGGTTCTGCACAGCAAAGGAGACAATTAGAATATGAAGAGAGAACCTACGGAAAGGGAGAAAATCTTTATGAGGGGCTCTTCTAAAAGAGGATGAATATTCAGAATATTAATAAAGAACTCAAAAAACTTAACATCAATCCCACAATTATTAAATAACCCAATTATCAAATAACCCAATTACCAAATGGGAAACTAAATGAACTAAACAGACACATCTTAGAAGAAAATATGTGAGTGGCCAACAAATATATGAAAATACTTGCAAGTCAAGACTACCCTGAGATTTCATTTCACTTCATTGACAAAGGCAACCACCAAGAATACAAACAGAAATGAGTGTGACAAGGAGAGAATTGGAGAGAAAGGAGCACTCTCACCCTGTTGGTGGGCATGTAAATCAGCACAACCACCATGGAAATCAAGATGGAGGCTCCTCAGGAGTAGCCATGGACCACCCTGCGACCCAGCTCTACCTATGCTTGGTATTTATCAAAGCGGATCAAAGTCATTATATTATAATGACACATACATGCCCATGAACCAGCCGAGGTGACATTAGTGGACGAATGGATAAAGAACATCTGGTATATGCACACTGGAATTTCATTCAGCCATAAAGAAGAACGAAATTATGTCATGCTGGAAGATGGATGGATCTTCAGAACATTAAGGGAAATAAGCAACTCAGAAAGTTAAGGGCCGTATGTTTTTCCTCTGTTAAAGCTAGAGGGGGAAGAGGAAGAAAAGTTGGGAAGGGAGTCTCATCATGAAAGTTGAAGAAAGATCAGTAGATTCAAGGCACCAGGGGAGGAGGTGAGGAAAAGGGAAATATTGGAATGATATAGGCCAAAGTTCACGGTTTGTGTGCATGTTCAAATATGTGTCAGCAAATCCCACCATTATGGACCACTACAATGCACCAATGAAGAGTGAAAAGAAGAGTTTCACATTACATGGGACAGGCACTATTCTAGGAGGGTGCCCATTTTTTCCCATCTATTAATACCACGATCATTTACCACTGTCAAAAATCTCTACAGATTCAAATGTTCTGATCACTGCTCCACCACATGGCCTCTTCTACTTCAGGGTCCCCTTATTCTCACTGAAATCAGGAAGCCTGTTTCAACGATGCCATCTGTTAATGTCTTCCCAGGCTGCCGAGGACAGCGGCTGTGGGTTTCACAAGGATCTGGTGCGGCCATCTGAACGCATGTCCACGAGGCCTTGGCGAAGGCTGGTGCATCAGGCCCTCCTCCAGATCCAGCTGTGAGGCCAGGGAAGAGGTCACATAACACGCCATCCAACACCTTATTTATTTCTGATTACCCTCCTCTCCATTATTCCAGGATCATATTGGTCATTGAATTTAAGCAAACACTGAGTCCAGATTTCAGTCCATCAACCAAAGAGAGTCTAATAGCCACTTCCCGTGGCTCAGGAAAATCCTTGGCCTTAACATTTCTGGTGATTACGTCCCTGTGACTGCATTCAAGATGATCCAGCAATATGTCCTGACTTCTTTGGTCTAGAAGACTCAAACAAATTCTCTTATACATTCTTAAGGCTCCTATTAACAAGATACAGTAAAATATTTACCTTTCATTTTGGTGTGAACCTTATACTCTCCTGAGCTATATTTTATACCCTTACCTGAGGCGTTCTAGAATCAGACCCCAATTAAGAGTCTGGTGAGAATGTGGGATGATGGATGAGCATCTTAAAGACAATTGGGCTGGGGATGTGGCTCAAGCAGTAGTGCGCTTGCCTGGCATGCGTACGGCCCGGGTTCGATCCTCAGCACCACACACCAACAAAGATGTTGTGTCTGCCGAGAACTAGAAAATGAATATTAAAAATTCTCCCTCTCTCTCTCACTCTCTCTCTCTCTCTCTCTCTCTCTCTCTCTCTCTCTCTCTCCCTCATCCCTCTCCTCTCCTCTCCTCTCCTCTCCTCACTCACTATCTCTTAAAAAAAAAAAGACAACTGCCCAGGTAGAGTCAACATAGGGTCTTCAATTTAGGGAAAGTTAGTCTTCTCGGGGGAGGAGGGGCTGCTTCTGACAGCAAAGAGGGTTAATGGAGATTTCAGGGTTCAAGGCTCTGAGGTTTGTCTAATTCCAGTAATATTTTGCCAGTCTAATTAACAGGTCTCAATCATTCCCCATTAATGTCCTAATTGACATAAGAGAGACCTGGAGAAATTGTGGATTTATAATTTTCTTTGTACTTCTGCAATTTGGAGAATTGAATGCTTATTCTGATATTAACCTTTATCAGTTTCCAGAGAGAAAATATTTCTCATGATCTGAACCTGACTTTAAGGAGGAATATAATCCTTGAACCTATCATTTTCTTTCTGTAAATCTCCCACTCCAGTCAGTAACAGCAGTCTGTAGTCATGTTGTAATGTTCATTCCCACAATGAAGGTCGATGGTGTTATTCCAAAGCTCAGTTTTCAATAGACATTTGATTTCAGGCCATGATAATTTAAAGTCTCTGTTGGGTCATTGCACACCAGGAATTATCAGGTCTCCTTTCCCATGGGCTATGACATCATCAACATATTCAATTCCCTCAGGTCAGACATTCAACCTACCTCCTCAGATCTGTTATCTAGAACCATCTCTGATGTAAACCACTATTGTGGTCAGTGCCACTGTGGTCAGGTAGAGATGAAGAACGACTCTTGATGTCTTAGGGTAGAGGAAGTTGACACAGAAAAAAGTTATAAAATGGTTGGGAGATCTGGAAGAAAAAAGGAAAATAGGGCAGGTGACACCACCCCATATATGGAAACCCTAACTTCCCTGTAAAGAGACGCTCATTCCACGCTACTCTGACCCACATTCAGGAACTGCTTTCTAGGAGCCTGCACACACAGCTCCTGGCACCAAGGAGATTAGTTCCTGCCTCTAGAGGACTGGTTTGCTGCTGCTGCTTTGAGATCCAAAAGAACCCGCTTTCTTCCTTTCCTTTCTTCCTCTCTGCCTAGTGTTTGGCTGATCTTGACAGAACCTCCTAAAATGAAGGCCTGCAAGAAGGGGAGTGTGGGAAACGAGGTTCTCGTACTTTCTGTCCCTCTGGTGTGGGGAGAACACAGAAGGACAGAGATGGTGCTGAACACCCACACAAGGTGTCCAACACACTTGTACCTGAAAGTGGGAAAAGTGTGTTTGTTAAAAGAGAGGAGAGAAAGGAGTCTCAGAGATTTTAAAAGCAGGAGTTGGAGTTGAAGCTCCAGATACAGACTCTCTAACCAGGTGCCTACAAGTCCATGGGAGGCATCTTTTTCAGATGAATGTATACTCCAGTTTGAAGATTTGTCTAGACTTTGATCGTGCGAAGGGATGCACACCCTCCAGCCAGCTTCCTCAGGGCCTTCCTTAGCCTTGCTTTTCAGGCTGTGAATGACGGGGCTCAACAGGGGGCTCACCACACAGAAGAGCACAGAGACCAGGGTGTAAATTCCAGCCTTCTCTGGGCCTTTCATAGTGGAAGTTGGCTGTTCCATAGAAGACCACCACGACAGTGAGGGAGGACGAACAGGTGGAGAAGGCCTTCCTCCTGCCCTGGGCAAAGTGAATTCCCAGGATGGCTGCCATAATGAGTGCGTAGGAGCCTGCAGTGAAGAGGCAGGGGCTCAGGCCAATGGTGGCACTGACCACGTGGAGCGCAGACTCATTGACAGAGGTGTCTGAGCAGGAGAGCTTCAGGAGCAATGGGGTGTCACAGAGAAAGTGGCTGAACTGCTGGGGCCCACACAGAGTGAGTGTGATGGCCAACACCGTGTGTGTGACCATAATCACCAGCCCACACAGCCAGGACCCAGTCACCTGACAACACAGACCTTCACACTCATGATGACTGGGTAGTGAGGAGGACGGGACGTGGCCACACAGCAGTCATACTGGCCACACAGCCAGTAAGAAACCTTCTGTGCCAGCACTTGTCACCAAGAAGAAGATCTGGAAAAGGCAGCCCTCATAAGAAATGGCCTTCTTCTCCCAAAAGAAGTTCAGCAGCAGTACTGGGAGGGTGGTGGATGTTTAGCAGACGTCCAAGAAGCTCAAATTGCTGAGGAAAAAGTACATGGGAGTGTGGAGAGCAAGACTGACCCTGGTGGCCACTATTATGAGCATGTTCCTCAGGAGAGTGGTCAAGTAAATGACCAGAAAGAGCAGAGATAACCAGCCCTGTAGTTTGGAGTGGTTGGAAAATCCCAAGATTATGAATTCAGTGACAAATGATTGATTGCTCATTTCCAATGGTATCCTAGCTACAAAACAGAGAAAAAGAGACCATGATGAGAATGGACTGGGAGCACCCCAAACAGGCTTGTTAATCTGAAGCCACATGGCAAATAATATTGTATACAGAGATGCCTGGACTCTAGAAAAAGACGTATAGGAGTGACTTTAGAGAGAGCATAACTTCTCACAGACATTTGCATGGGTACTCTTTTGTAAGAATAAATGGAGACTTGGTCAAAAGGCACAACCAGTATCGACCCCTGTGTCTCATTGAATCTGCAGTATCTCCATCCTAACACTGTGCTTCACTGTGATGAATTCTTTTTTGTAAGTCTGTTATTTCAAGTAATAAGTTTTCATTGTGGAAAAATGAAGAAAATGCAGAAAGTTATTCAGAAGAATAGAACAGGTCAGAAAATCAAAGCTCTCTTTGCATTCATCCCATTCTACCTCTATCTATCTTTAAAATATCCAAAGCAAAATTTCCCGATATTGGTGTATGCTATTTAGTTGTTTGCCTTGTAATCTTAATTTCCTAACATGAAATTAAGTTAATTTCTTCCTTTTTATTGAACATAGAAACCTTCCATTCCATTTACTATTATAAATATTGGAATAGAAGCTTTCATACATATGTATCTGTGATCATCTCTGATTATTTCTTAAAAGTAAAATTATAAGTCACCTGCTTTTAAATACATTGATCTATTTTTTCAGTAGAAACTTTTATTTTTTTAAGTTTTATAAGATACAAGAAATTTTGACAAATGATATATACTTAGGTATTTTTCTTCTTTTGTATTTTAAGATTTACCTCACCGAACATTACATTTCCTTAAAAAAAAAAGTGATTGATAAAATTACTGATTTTCTATCATATTACCTATGCTAATCCGTGATCCATTGTTTTGAACTAAAATTTCTGTTTCTTTTTCAATCTTAAATGAAAAATATTATAGTAAAACAGTAGGTTCTTGGTCCAGATAGATGTGGATTGAAATCCATCTGTTGTTTACTAGATGTTGTTTGTAAAAAAGTCATCTCTATTCCTCAGTTTGTTCCTTTCTTAGAATATTAATGATGTCTATTTCACAACTGCTGAAAAAAGTTTTGAGATAATATAAGCTATGTGTCTGGCACATTACATTTACTCAATGCTTTTTATCAAGTTAGAATATGTCTATCCATTTTTTACTAGTAGTTTTTTTTTTTTTGTGTGTGTGTGTGTGTGTATGTGTGCTGGGTTTTGAATTCAGAGCCTTATGCATACTAAGCATTCACTCTACCACTGGACTTTGCCCTAGTTTCATTTAGTTATAGTTTTTATCATAAATAGATATTGAATTTTCTTATTTTCTCTGCATCTATTGAAATGATATATTTTTTTTCTTAGTTAGTCTGTTACTATGGAAATTCGGTTGATTGAATTTTTGAATATTGAACCACCTTGCATTCTGGGATTGATCTCAATTGACTGTAATGTTATCCTTATTCTATATGGCTGAGTTGAGTTTGTTAATATTGTTCCCTGCTTGCTTTTGTGTATTCTATTTTCGCTGTTCTCCAGAGGTAATCTATCTCTTGAAGAATTCTCAGCTGTATTCTACTGTTTTTTTTCAGTCAATGCATGTTAGTGGACTAGTGAGAAACAGAGAAGGGATTTCTGATGTTTTCAGGAAGCCCTGCCTTAGGTACTGTAAACTCAGTCACAGGGATATGGCCTTCACAGTGACCCACTTTCTAGCAATATGGCTGAGCCTAGTTCTTATTCCTCCCAACGTTAGACATTTCGGCCAGTTCATTCCATAGCTGCAAAGGTTTTCCATTGAGTGTCCTAATGTAACAGTTTATGTTACTCTTTCCCCTGAAGATTACAGATTTTGTTCTATGCAAAATATCAGAAAATGGGTCTGAGAGGAGTTTTGGCTGCTGTTGCTGCTCTTTGTCCCTCCACCTATCCAAGAAATGATACCGTTAAAGACACTTTCTCAGAATACTTCCCTATCTTCCTGGGAGCATTTGGTGGAATCCATGGAGAAAAAGAAAAAAATACGAACATCTTATGTATATAGCCCTCTGGGTCTTTATGCTCTTAAACCAGTCTATACTTAGTCTTTAGCAATCCATTAACTATTTTTTATTTGAGTTTTTTTTATAAATAAACTCCTATGTATCTAGTGGGTTCTCCCATAGTTAAAAAAAAATGCCTGGATTATTTTGGTTGCTTATCTCTCCCCAGACTTTGGTTAGTTGTTTTCCTTATAATCTTCATCCCTAATAAAGTCAAGGAAAGTCATTAATTTGCATTTTCTTCTGCTCTTTTTGGTTATTATAATGATGAAAACAACATGCTTTCTAGCTATTTTGAAGGATACTCAAGGTGAAATTTGAAGTCTATACACATACTTTTCAAAAATATTAGTAATTTCTAATTTAGTTAAATATGTAGTTATTCTATTCAAAACAATCCCATTCCTAGCATATTTTCAAGGAAATTAATGCAAAGTTCACAAAAATTCTTGTTAAAAATTCATAATAACTCAAACTAATATTATGCCTTTAGCCAAAGGACGGAAGACAAATCACGGTTTATCATTCAGTGGAATAATTCAGTTACTTTAGAAACTCAAATACAGGAACATTAATAACATTGAATAATCTAAAAAAAATTTTCTGGGTGAAAGAAGCCAGATACAAAATATATACTGTATATTTCCTTTAAATAAAGTTCAAAAATTAGCAAAACAGCTATAATGGTGAAGTAATAATGGTGTTTTTTTTTTGTTTTTTTTTTGTTTGTTTGTTTGTTTTGGAGCTCAGGGGTGATATCAGTTGAAGCATGAAGGAATTTTCTAAAGTGATGGAAATGTTTTATATCCTGATTTTTTGTAGTTCATATATATGTAAAATATTATAAAACTGTCCACTTTAGATCTGTGCATTCTTTGAGTACAAATTATAGTTCAATTTTTAAAAATAGCCTTATTTTAAAAATAAGTAATTAATGGGGATGAGTGGTAACTGCCTGTAATCCCTGGTACTTGTGAGACTAAGGCAGGAGGATCATAAATTTGAAACTCTGCAAGGCCCCCAGCCCCAAATAATTGAAAGGGCTGGGGATATAGCTTCATGGTAGAGTGCCACTGGGTTCAATCCCAAGTACTGCAGTAAGTAAGTAAGTAAGTTAGGAAGGAAGGAAGGAAGGAAGGAAGGAAGGAAGGAAGTAAATTGATAAATAGAAGTGAAAGCATTTTTTCAATGATTTTTAACTCAGGATTGGTTGGAACCACATCTAAATTTTTTTTTAGGTCTCTAAGAGGTTAAGTATTTTCTCCCATTTTTTGCATTTCTCTACTTTTTTTACCACAATGATAGTCCAGGACATATCACATTTTACAAGTGACATAAGTTGTTTCCTGATCACGATCTGTTTGAAGCAGTGAATGTGATTGGTGGGTGCATTCAGTCTGTATCACAGATACAAAGCCTTGGTAACCATGATGGATGGGCGTGTTCATGTGTGTGTGTGTGTGTGTGTGTGTGTGTGTGTGTGTGTGTGTGTTATTGGTTGTGGGATTCGTCTTGACTGAGAACACTTTCTTATAGTTAGTGGGATGGCAAGTTGGCATCTCAGGCAACATTGATGGCAGAAATCTTAAAGAATATAGCAAGAATCTGCCATCTAAGGCTCAGCAAGCTCAGAACACTTGGTTATCCTAATTTCTATAAATGGAAAGACCCTCACTATTGAGCTTCTCTGAGAGCTGCATCACACTGGGGCGAGAGGAGGAAGCCCATTTCTATAGAGATGTACCCTGTTTCTATGGAGACTCCAGCTAGGCTTCAAGGGGCTGGTAGGATAGTACCAGTTGATGCTGCCAAGACTTGGGTCATTCTGAGGAGCCTGCTATTCAGGGGAGGTGGCAGGGTATCAGCCTATGGGGCCGGGACTAGGCTCTGTGAAGCTGTATCAGGCCTGATTTCTAAGCAAGGTACTTGGCAATAGAAATCTTGGAAAACGTTTCACCCCCCACCATGCCATGGGCCACCAGGGAGCCCAGGTGTGTCTCTGGAAGCCAGGCTTGGGTATGAGCATGGACATCAATGATTGCAGAGTATTAACAATAGGGGACCATAAATCTCTTTCAGTTGAGTGCATACTGAAAACAGGGACATCTGGAGGGAGATAGACTGGGTTTAAAAAATCATCAGATCTCTAGGTCTACAACAATCAGATAGACCCACTCATGGAATTGTGCATGTGAGTCTAAGGAGCAGGGGTCGATAACTGTGAAACCTGGTTCCCCAGGTTTTAGACACACCTGTTTAGTTCAAAAGAGTGATCTGAGTGCTAAAACAAGATCAAAATGAAGTGGTCTGTATCTGAAGACGTACTGTGTTGAAGGTGGGAGAAAATCTCTGAAACACTCATGGAGAAGGATATGGAGAACTTTAAAGTCCTAGTTGAAGAGGACACGGTAAAGACAACAAATCAGTTTGGGCAGGCTGGCTAGCTGGTGGGATCACTCAGGAAAACAGGAATATGTGAGGAATAGCAAATGTAGAGGAGGCTTTAGTGGATTTGATTTGAGTAATGTTGAATGTGAGTTATCTGCGGGATAATCACGTGGAAATGCCCTTCACAGACAGCCTAAAACTGATGGTGTGGATTTGGGAGTCATTGTCTTAAAGGCAACTGTTACAGCAAAGTGTGAATATGAAATCCCACAGGAGAATAGAGAAAGTAGAGAAGGAAATAGAGAAAGTAGGGATTCTTGTGATACTTTGTGTTCACGAAAATTGTAATAAAATTTTATCTAGAAATGACTAAAAACACCAAACTATCTAGTTCAGTTGTAGGTATCGCTTTCTCTAAATAATTTCCGTAAACAAGAGGTTACCTTATTAGCATTGATTTACAATAAATCAACTTTGAAATGGAGCTGGAAGCTACATGTACTTGACATTTCTTATGTTCTCTGTTTTCTCTATCAACTACCTGGATGAACTTCAAGTCATTTAGAAATCAGTGACATGTACTTTCTTTTAACTCCCCGTATCAAAAAGATCAATATGACAATCTCTTTTATAGGTAGATATCTAGATGTTTTCAGAAAAAAAAATTCCACATAGAAGGCAGTTCCAGCAGATTTTACTATGGGAAATTGGTACATGGTCTGTGGATGTGTAAAAGGGAAAACGAAACGTAAATGTTCAGAGATTTAAAAATACAATCTCAGAAGTTGTGCATACTGCTATTGTAAAGGTCTTAAATATAAAGGTCAGTTCAGGAGGGACAATTTCATGGGGCATTAAAAAAAATCTCCCAATGTATGTTTATATAATTTTATCTATATATAAGTTTTTCTTTGGTTTTACTGGCTAATTTCTTGTAGGTCACGGGTGTGGGGTAGGGTGAAGGATGATACCCAAACAATTTTCTTTATCCTCTATGCTCTTTATTAATGTCAGGCATTAGATTGAATCATCATCATGGTCACCATTAGAATTCATTATTAACAATCATAACTCATGAATGACACTTTGTGACACATTATGTACTTGCTCCTTAGAATTTATATAATGCAGCATAGGAATTAGATCAACTTAATAGTAAACCCTCTGCTCTGCAATAATAATAACCATAATCATCATAATCATCTAGGGCATATTTCATAGAAAAATAATTTGAGTGTGAGTCTTCTTAGATTGCTTCAATACAAATAAATGCCTGACTTTAAAAACCTTGTTTAATGTAGTTTAAAAGTGACATGTTTTCTGTAAAAATTAGATTGAATTTCGGATAATCCATTCTATCAAAACTCAGTGAATTTCTTTGTAAAGATGAATTTTTACATACCTGAATCCAATCAGGATTTTTCAAATTGAGTAACGAATAGAGACACACATTAGATAAAAATAACTAACACTTATTAAATGCCTATAAGACTTTTACATGCATTAACTTATTTGGTTTACACAACAACCTATAAGATAACCTATTATCCCCATTTTACAGAAAAAAGAATTGAAATTAATGCACAATATATTAATGCAAGTAGGGAAACATCAATGAAGCTCTTTAATTTGCATAATGTACATTAATTTGTACATTTAATATGTATTAACAATTATGATTTAAGAAACAAAAAAGTAATTGACTCAGAAAATTTATCATGTAATAACTCTTATTTGTAGTGATACTTTGTTACCTGATGTTAATACCATATATTAGTAAACTGTCTTATTATCTTCAATGCCCAGACATTCTTGTCTTTGGTTCTAGTAATTCATTGCACATGATTAATAGGCCAACACAGCTTTCATTAAAATTCCAAATCTCAGGGCCTTAAGAAGATTAAAGTATTTAAATTTCAATATAAATTCGGTGCTTCAGTTAAGCACAACTAATTTTAAAATCTAAATATAAACAAAATAAAATAAATAAGTCTAGAGTCTTAAAAAAAGAACTTTTTTTTTTTTTTTTTTTTTTTTGCTTTGGCAATAAATGAAATGTTTTGCTGACTAACCTTAGGGATTCATTTGCTAAAACGAAAAAAAAATAATGGGCCTGACCAAAACGAGATAGAATGGTGTGATCATAAAAACCCTTATGCAAATAAGGGAAACAATGATTCCTATTTGATCTCAATAGCACAAGCAATGATTAAAATTTTAAATCCAATTTTCATGTTGCCCAGTAAATTGCTTAACACACACACACACACACACACACACACACACACACACAGTACAAGGTCAATTTATACAGAAAAAAATATCTGAATGATTTCAGGTGCTTGTGGCAATGTGAATTTATTACTGTGAAATCTATGAGCTATCTGCCGTGGCCCAGAGTTGTCCTCATATCCTTCCATGTGGTGTGGGTGCTTGGAGCCGAGGGAAAGATCAGAGGTCATTGTGCAGAACAGTTGGCCTCAGTCAGTGAGTTCCAATTGTTCCCAATGATGCTGGTCCAAAGACACACTTTGGGGGAGGCTGGGCTCTTTCACCTAACATGGAGGGATGCCCTTACCCCTAACTGGTAGGTTTAAAATCTTAACAAATTCACCAGGAAAAAGCCTCCCTCCTGTCTTTGAGATTCAGCACTTATCATCTTTTTCAGTTCTGTTTTTTGGGGGCTGGGGTGTAGGGGGGCAGTTACCGGAGATTGAACTCAGGGGCTTGACCACTGAACCACATCCCCAGCTCTATTTTATATTTTATTTAGAGACAGGGTCTCACTGAGTTTCTTGGTGCCTCGTTTTTGCTGAGGGTGTCTTTGAACTCACTATTCTCTTGCCTCAGCCTCCTGAGCTGCTGGGTTACAGGTGTGCACCACTGTGCCAGCTCTTTCAGTTCTTTTTATTTTACCTGTGCTTCTTCTAGCATAAAGGGGAAAGGGAAGACAAATTATTACCTCTTACGATATGTCAGAGCCTTCTAGTTATAAAATTCTTCAAAATAAAAAAATTCTCTTTTCCATTTAGGATTTTAAAATTTCTTTTCTTGGTAGTGTTTAGTTTCAATTCAAACCAATTTTGTTCCTATACAGGGTCTAATTTAGTCCTAAGCCAAATCTACTAAGAAACCAAAAGAAAATAAGATCTGATCCCTGTCCTGCTGCGCCCCTCCCCTGACTCAGGCAATGGAAAGGCCCTACTGAGGTGGATGGCGCAAGGCGTCAATCCTCTGGAGGAGCGCAGTATGTTTCTGGGAATGGGCTGATTTGTTTTTGTATTCCTTTAATAAGTATAGTTCTGATTTCTCATATGACCATTAAGTATAAAGGAAAAATCATGACTTTCCCAATTAATGCAACTACTTCTAAAGCATAGGTCTGTTTGCTCTAAATGCCATGATTCAGCTGTGGAGTGTAATTTGTTTATGTCTAAAAAAAACTCCCTGTATTCCTGTCAAGGAAGTTTTTGAGAAATTAAATTAAAATCTATAGAAGAAAAATTAATGTTAATAAGATAGATTAGTGCTTAGTACTGGGCAACTTTTTTTTGTTCCTGTGCACAATAGTTTGTGCCCTTACTTTTGTTTGGTTACAAGTAATAACAAATCAATTACTTGCTGTAACCATGGCACCGGTTCCAGTCAGTAAGTCAAGAAAGAATAGTCAAGGTATAGGCCAATAGTTTGGGACATTTGTAACTATTATTAAAAGTTAACTAAGCAGAAACAGTTCAAAGCAAAACTCGAACTGAAATTACAAATGCTTGCATATGCATAAGCCAAGATACATTCTTCTATTCTAATTGTAGCTACGTAATATTTTGTTTTGTTTGAATGATTCCTGTTTTGTAACCATAAAGTACTGTAAGCCTGCCAAAATGAAAAGTATATATGATCAACTTCACAAGTAAAGATTGGGATCAACACCTTCACTTTGGTGTCTGTGTTGTTTCTCCACCCCCTCTTTCGCCGACTCCTCACCATCCGTTCGTCTCCTGAGACCCCCTGTTGGAGCTGGTCTCTGACACTGTCCTTCAACCAACTTACAATCTAATGGGAAGATGAACTCAATATGTGCAGGAAACTTGGTAACAATTCTATGTAATCTACAAATTATCATTATTTTCCCTTAGTGTTTGCTTGGGCAGCTCTGGGAATGGAGCACTTAATATTTGTCAAAGCCCCTCATTCCATCTTGAATATGCGCTCCTCCAGGTCCTTGTTGGGCCTCACAATTGTGTTCTAAACACTAGGACAACACCTTGTGTAAATATGAACTCAGTAAAGGTTTGAAGAATGAAGAATGTCTGTCAAGTACATCCATGGAGCAGAGTTTTTAAAAGATTCTTTAAAGACTGTACTGTGTGGGACCTAAAAGATCTAACAGAGACTTGACAGAGGCGAGAAGATATTTCTGTTCAGTGGTTCTGGTGCAGATATCTTGCTGAGAAAAATAAAGCCTCTGTGGGCATAAGTGAGGCAGCATAGCCCAGCGGCTTCTTAGGATCTCAATGTCTCCTGTCTCCTAAACATATCCCTTATGGGGACCATCGGCACAGTTCCCACAGAACAAGCAGCTCTGAATATTTCTTTCCCAATCAGTCATCTCAAAGTCAGGTGACCGAGAATGAAGTCACTTATGTGTGACTCCAAAATATAATATTTCTAAAGGAGGGGGGTTGTGTATGAAGTAGATTACTCACAAGCTTCAGGGATTTATTACAGTTAAATTGCTTGCAACTACCCTCCCCAAGCATCCATGTGTTGTAAGATAAAGATGAAAACCCCTAGTTAGTGAATGAATACGTTTCTAAACATAACTTCGTCTACAATAATGATTTTTATTTAAACAGATATTTTGGTAGGTCTATTGTTATGCTATATTGTATAATAATGGGAATGTGTCCCTATACTTTCTCCCTAAAAATTATTCCTTTCTGTCCTGCTCATCAAAAGCAGATGATTAAGACTAAGCATTATCTATTGTTTACCATAAGTAATTTTCCACACTCATCATCTCACTTAAAGTATTTAGGAACCCCAGGGTTTCTGGTTATGTTTTGGGTTCTATTTCAGTACTGGAGGCATCATGCTAAATCCCTCAGGTTTTGTGATAACCTCTGAAGTTATTTATACTCTGGCAATACAAGTAGTATTGTGGAAACTTAGACACACATAGAAAAGGTGCTACGATAGGTCATTACATAAATGCCATCAAAATGGCAATGAAAATATGTACAATATTCTGTAATATGTTTTTAAGGTGTAGGTATATCCTGATTCTGGGATAGTGTTTTTGAAAATTGTGATGGTAAATAAACTACTTACCAGCAACTCTCAAAGAGAGGTGTAGATTTCTGGATTTTGTGTGACCCTTGCTGCTCTCCATACTAGCACCTGGGCTGCAAAGAAAGCTCTTGGTAAAACTGGCTGTTTGTCTCCATTCACCAGAAAACAGACCTGTTATTCTGAGAGTTGCCTGTCGCATATCTGTCGCCTCATGAAGGAGTCAAAATCCTCTGATCTCTCACAATTCATTTTCCTGTGATGGACATTTATAGAGGTCTGGGGCCGACGTGTTGGCAATATGCATCGTACCTTTCCTCTGCAGCTACTCTGGGACTCCTCAGTGTGAAAACACAACTCAAGGGTAACGGCTTGAGTTCAACTGCAACAATGGAGAGCAGTTAATTCGCTGTTGGATTCATTAATGTCTTGGCAATCACCTGTTCCCAGCATGCAGCGAGCAGATCAGTGTCCTCTCTCTTCTGGGATGTGGGTGAGCAAAGTTCAGAGTGAGATTTCTGCTAAGAAGTTGTGGGTGGCTGAAACCTCAAGACTGCCTTCCCTGCCCACTAGAGAGAGAAGGGGTCAGGGTGGGTGTACACTTATTGGGATGGATTTTTCACGGCATATGAAGTTTTTCCTTCATGTTACATACTTTGCCAGATGGACAGATATCAGAAGCCACAATATTAAAAGCATCCCCACTATCTTCAGCTGATTCACTCTTGCTAAGTGCTGATCCCTTACCAAACCCTGTATGATTTCGTGCCCCTTAATTTTATGATCCTGCTGATGCTCATGACCTGGTGAAGAAATTGTTTGATATAGAGTTTAAAAGTAGGGGAAAAAAAAGAGTCATCAAACAGCTCTTTCGGGCACAGATGGTAAAAAGACAACAAGTTTGAAAGTCTTGTAGTATTTTACTGCAAAAAAATAAAAATAAAAGTATTAGATAAAGATGTAAGTCTCTAAAACTTAAAATTTCCCATAATACAATTGGGTTTTCCTCATGCTTAGGAGAGACACATTAACAGTACTCCTAAAAGATCTTAGAATGATTAGCCATCAGGGAAAGGCAAAGCTAAAGCACATTTGATGAAGCACTTCACACATTCCAGGGTCATCACAATACAAGGAATGATAATGATGTGTTGTTAAGGGAGTGAGGAAATCAGAAGCTTTATTCACCACTCTTAATAATAAGGTAAGCTGGTTCCACTGGTCTGAAAATGATCTGGAACTTCTTCAGAAAGTTAAACATGGAGTTAACGATCCACCTCTTCAACTCCTACTTAAAAACTCAAGAAAAATAAAAAAGTTGTCCACCAATGATTTGTACATGAATGTTCATATAATGTTCATATTATATATAATGTTCATATTATATATACTAAACTTATTCATATTAGTCAAAAAGTGAAAATGACCAGGCAGGTCTGTAATCTAGATACTCAAGAAGCTGAGGCAGGAGGATCACAAATTCAGGGACAACCTGGGCAAATTTACAAGACCCTGTCTAAAACCAAAATTTTTAAAAGGGTTGGGCTTTGGCTTAGTGGTAGAACATTGTTTAGTGTCCAGGAGCCTCCGGGTTCAATCTGCAGTACGACACCCACACAGACACAAAGTAAAAATTACTATGCAGTGGGAAATGAACAAAAAAATGTGGCATTTTCATAAGATGGAAATCAGTCACAATAAGGAGGAATAAACTAAAATACTTATAAAAGCTACAATATAACTGAAAATTGCAAACATCCTAAGGGAAAAGAGTCAGATCCAAAAAGCGTATATGGTATTACTTCATTAAAAATATCCACAGAAACTCGAGTGTATACCTGGGTCTTTCCACATGTGAAGGAGAAACACAGAAATGGTGTTTATTTAAAACTTAGAATCAAGATCCATTACGAAAATGCAAGTCAAAGTCACATTGCACTTAGCACTTTACATTCACTAGTGTTGGCTAGAGCTGCAATATTGGCGGAAAGGAGATTGACTGCTTTGGGTATAGGCTTTTTTGGAGAGAAAAGTAATAAAAATATTCTGAAATGCCTGTGGATTAGAGAACCCAGGTGAGGTCACAATGTGTCACATACTTAGCACAGTGTGCTTCCCCTGGTTGGAGGGGCACCACAGTGGTAATGAGACACTGTGTATGGAGAGAGTGTTCTTGTAATTGCTGCTGAAGAGTTCACATATTTCTACAACTAAGACATTTCCTAGAACGAAACCATCATCTAGTTCTAATCACACTATACAGTCTGTCTCCTAGCCAGCTTCCTCAGGTCACTCTGGACCTCGTTGCTTCTCAGGCTGTGAATGATGGGCTGCAACATGGGGGTCACCACACAGAAGAGCACAGAAACCAGGGTGTCCATTCCAGCCTTCTCTGGGCCTGTCATAGTGGAAGTTGGCTGTTCCATAGTAGACCAACACCAAAGTGAGAGAGGACGCAAATGTGGAGAAGGCCTTCCTACTGCCCTGGGCAGAGGGAATCCCCGGGATGGCCGCCATGATGAGTGTGTAGGAGTTTGCAGTGAAGAGGCAGGGGCTCAGGCCCATGGTGGCACTGACCATGTGGAGCGCAGACTCGTTGACAGATGTGTCTGAGCAGGAGAGCTTCAGGAGCAATGGGGTGTCACAGAGAAAGTGGCTGATCTGGTGGGGCCCACACAGAGTGAGTGTGATGGCCAACACTGTGTGTGTGACCATATTCACCAGCCCACACAGCCAGGACCCAGTCACCAGGCCAACACAGACCTTCACACTCATGATGACTGGGTACTGAGAAGGATGGCAGGTGGCCACACAGCAGTCGTACTGGCCACACAGCCAGTAAGAAGCTTTCTGTGGCAGCACTTGTTACCCAGAAGAAGATCTGGGAAAGGCAGCCCTCATAAGAAATGGCCTTCTTCTCCCAAAAGAAGTTCACCAGCAGTACTGGGAGGGTGGTGGATGTGTAGCAGACGTCCAAGAAGCTCAAATTGCTGAGGAAAAAGTACATTGGAGTGTGGAGAGCAGGACTGACCCTGGTGGTCACCATTATGAGCATGTTCCCCAGGAGAGTGGTCAGGTAAATGACCAGAAAAAGCAGGAAGAACCAGCCCTTTAGGTTGAAGTGGTTGGAAAATTTCAAGAAGATGAATTCAGTGACAAATGATTGATTGCTCATTTCCAATGTTGTCATAGCTAAAAAACAGGGAAAAAGAGACCATGATGAGAATGGACTGAGAGAACCCCAAACAGGCTTGTTAATCTGCAGCAACATGGCAAATAATATCGAATGAAAAGCAGCCTGGAGACTGATAACTTGTGGTACTGGTCTCAGGAAATCAGACTCATAGAGCCGCACACATTTGCAGGGGTCATGGTGGGTGGCAGTAACCAGAGAATTGCTAGAAGCCAACAGAAAGCCATTCGACCTCATCATGGTGTGAAGTCATTTCTCACTTTCTCAGTAATCTCTGTCTCCTGTTGTCCTTTTATGTAAACATAGGATTTTTGGAGAAGTTCATTTTCATTGCAAATGTAAAAAAAAAATTTACAAAGCAGAGTCATCATCTGAAGAAGCAGTCGGTGTTGCCTTCAGTGTTTTCCAATGTAGAGTTTTCCTCATTTTACATAAATCTTGATCTCTGTGTTCAGAAAGGCAGAAGTTAACTATTCCTGTACAATGCTGAAATTATCAGGGCCAGAGCAAAATAGAGGAAAGAAGTTGATGAAGTGGGGTTGGACTGGTTATCTTAAGTATACAGGGAAGATCAGTGGAGTAGAAGGAGAATGAGAGGGTGGAGAGGTTTGGTAAGGGAGGAAATGTGAAAGGTCTTACGCAGATCATGTTATGTGCACATGGAAGTCTACCACAGGGGACTGCACCTGTATGTATATGTAGAAAGCACCAGTCAGAAATTAACAGATAAATTACCCAAAAAAAGATCAGTAGAAAAAGGAGAATGGGGGCAGGAAGAGGAGGGAGATGGGGGGTGGGGACTAAATGGAGTAAATCAGATTCCACGCACGTAGGATCTTTTCCAAATCAACCCAACTTCTATGTATAACTAGTATGCTCTAATAAAAAATTAAGAAGATGACATGATCCTATCAGCAAAGAGTGAGATTTGAATTCTTCTTGACCTATTTGTATACCTTTAATTTCTTTCTTTTGTCCAATGGCTCTGGCAATTTCAAGGATGAAGTTGAATAGAAGTGGTGAATGAGGGGGCACCCTGTCTTATTCCAGTTTTTAGAGTGAGTGCTTTCAACCTTTCTCTACTTAGAATGATGCTGCCTTTGGTTTAGCATAGATATCTTTTACAATGCTTTTACAAAGTTCCTTCTGTCCCTAGTGTTTCTACTGTTTTGACAGGTAGGGGTGCTATAATTTGTTAAATGCTTTTTCTGCATCTATTGAGATGATCAATAAGCTTACATCTCTCTTAAATAAACTTAATCTCTTCCCTTTGGCTAAACATTCAGATCATCTTCAGTCCTATAATTATTTTAATGAACATTTTCCTACATAAACATATGTGACCATTTCGAATTATCTCTTCAGAATAAAATTTAAATCTGACATAAAAGAATTTGTTGTGCAGTTTATATTTAAAACTAGCTCATGGGAGAAATTATATTAAGTGAAATAAGCCAGACACATAAAGAGAAATAGCAGTTTTTCACTTCTTAGTGGAAGCTATAAAGTTGATCTCAGAGAAGTATGGAGTAGAGCAGTGGTTATTGGAGCCTGGGAGAGAATCACAAAAATCATTGTGAGTCTGATTTCTCAAAGACGCATGTGAAGGACTGCCTGAAACATGCCTTCTGAGTGTGGTCTGTAAAAAAAATAATAGTGGACTTCTAACAGGGTCCTCAGAAAATCTCTCTTCTCTCCTCAGTGGGCAGCAGGAGGTTAATGAGTCTGGCTGCCTAGGAGCTAGCTGTGGTGTGCAAATGGGCAGGACCAGGACAGCTGGAGAATATCAATAATTACTAGTAGACTGCATTCTAGGTGAGGGCAGGCTGGAAACAGGCCATCCAGAAGGAAATGTCTTGAGCTCTGAATATGACAGAATCTGTGAATTTAGGAAATGGTTGTGGGTCCAATCCACTCATAACACCTACTCCCTGGGTCAGTCCACGGTTGCCACAGTTACCACAGGCCTGACCAGAACAACCCGGAGGGGGAAATGCCCTCTGGCCTCCTGGCTTGGAGGTTTGGTCTGGGGCCAGCTGACCCATTGCTGCCGGCCTGAGATGAGGTGGGAAGCCAAGGTGGAAGGAAACCAGGGGGTTAGCATTCCTAGCTCATGGCAGCCAGAAGGTAGGGGCGGGGGAGGGGACAGAAGGAGACAGTTCGCAGGGGACAAGATATGATTCCCCAGGGCATGTCCTCGGCCACACTCCACCTGTCCACACTCCTCCTCTCAGTACAGTGGGCCTTTCAAATAATTAACCCACAAAATGGATGGATCCACAGATTAGATCACAAGTCTCACAGTCTAATCATTTCACCTCTGAACACTGCTACTGTGGCTGACCCTGAGCTTTTGGTGAGAGGATACCTTATTTCTAAGCCATAATAGTACCTACAGTCCATGTGCTTTTGTTAGAATACCTTCATGTAGTCTGGGAGAGTAATCTGGTTCCAAAACAAGATTAAAGGGAAATATCTGGTAACTGAAGATGTGAAATTTGGAGCTTGGGGAAAAGCTCTGAAGAGGAGCCCTGGGTGGAGCACTTTAAAGTTTTGGTGACGAGGACACAAGAGTAACCTGCTCTGTGGGGTAGCTGAGTGGCTGTGGGATGACTCATTAAAACATAAAAATAATGTGAAGGAGCATTTCTGGGGAGAGAAAAAGAGAGAAGGAGGTTGGGCCTGGAGTCTGGATACTTGCGGGGTCCCCCTGAGGAGATTCCAGGAGGCAGCAGGACAGGTTCCCAGGAGATAGGCCTTGGAGTCATGGCTTAGAGTGACTGTGAAAGTCACAGGTGCTCATAAAGCCAAAAGAGAGCAGGGTGAGGAGAGAGGGCCTGATGAACTGTGCGGAAAAGAAGGTGTCCATAAGGAGGATCACCAGCTATCAGCAATCATTCTGCACCACAGTGTCAAAGCTCTGCTCTCTGTACCAGGCCTTCTGCACCCCAGTCTAAAACCTCTGCTCCCTATAACAGTCCTTCTGCACCCCAGTCTCCAACCTCTGCTCCCTGCAACAATCTTTCTCCACCCCAGTCTCCAAGTTCTACACTCTGAAACACTCCTTCTGCAACCCAGTCTCGAACATCTGCTCTCTGCAACAGTCCTTCTGCACCTCAGTCTGAAAACTCTGCTCTCTGCAACAATCATTCTGCACCCCAGTCTCCAACCTCTCCTCTCTGTAACATTCCTTCTGCACCTCAGTCTCCAAACTCTGCTCTTTATAATATCTTTCTGCACACCAGTATCCAAACTGTGATATCTGTAACAGGCCTTCTGCACCCCAGTCTCGAACCTCTGCTCCCTGCAAGAATCTTTCTGCATTCCAGTCTTCAAGTTCTGCTCTATGAAGAGTCCTTCTGCACCCCACTCTCAAACATCTGCTCTCGGAAAAAGTCCTTCTGCACCTAAGTCTGAAAACTCTGCTCTCTGCAACAATCATTCTGCAACCCAGTCTCCAACATCTGCTCTCTGTAACAGTCCTTCTGCACCTCAGTCTCCAAACTCTGCTCTCTATAATATCCTTCTGAAACCCACTCTCCAAAATGTGATATCTGTAACAGGCCTTCTGCACGCCAGTCTCCAAACTCTGCTCCCTGCAAGAATCCTTCTGCACCCCAGTCTCCATGTTCTGCTCTCTGAAAGAGTCGTTCTGCACCCCACTCTCGAACATCTGCTCTCTGCAACAGTCCTTCTGCACCTACATCTGAAAACTCTGCTCTCTGCAACAATCATTCTGCAACCAAGTCTTCAAACTCTGCTCTCTGAAACAGTCCTTCTGCACCCCAGTCTCCAAACTCTGCTTTCTGTAACAGACCTTCTGCACCCCAGTCTCAAACATCTGCTCTCTGCAATGATCCTTCTTCTCCCCAGTCTCCAACCTCTCCTCTCTGCAATAGGCCTTCTGCACATCAGTCTCCAACCTCTTCTCTCTGCAACGATCTTTCTGCACCTCAGTTTCCAACCTCTACTATATGTAACAGTTATTCTGCACCCTCTGCTCTCTGTAAGATTCTTCTGCACCTCAGTCTTCAAACTCTGCTCTCTGTAACAGTTCATATGCACCCCAGTATCCAACCTCTGCTCTCTGTAACAATCTTAGGCACCTAAATCTCTAACTTCAGCTCTCTGCAAATGTAATTCTGCACCCCAGTCTCCATACTTTGTTCTCTACAACAGTCCTTCTGCAAAAGAGTCTGCAAAGTCTGCTTTCTGTATCAGTCCTTCTGCACCCCACTCTCGAACATCTGCTATCTGCAACAGTCCTTATGCACCTAAGTCTGAAAACTCTGCTCTCTTCAAAAATCATTCTGCAACCCAGTCTCAAAACTCTGCTCTCTGTAACATTCCATCTGCACCTCAGTATCTAAACTCTGCTCTCGATAATATCATTCTGCACCTCAGTCTATAAACTGTGCTATCTGTAACAGTCCTTCTGCACCCCAGTCTCCAACCTCTGCTCTCTGTAACAGGCCTTCAGCACCCCAGTCTCAAGACTCTGCTCTTTGTAACAGGCCTTCTTCACCCCAGTCTCCAACTTCTTCTCTCTGAAACGATCATTCTGCACCTCAGTCTCCAACCTCTGCTCTCTGCAACAGTCCTTCTGCCCTAAGTCTCCAACCTCTGCTCTCTGTAAGATCCTTCTGCACCAGGTCTCCAAACTCTGCTCTCTGTAACAGTCCTTCTGCACCCCAGTATGCAACCTCTGCTCTCTTTAACAAACCTTCTGCACCTCAGTCTTAAAAATTAGCTCTCTGCAACAGTTCTTCTGCACCCCAGTCTCAAACCTCTGTTCTCTGCAACAGTCCTTCTGCACCCCAGTCTCCAAACTCTGCACTCTGTAACAGTCCTTCTATACCAGAGTCTCCAAACTATGCTCTCTGTAACGGTCGTCCCGCACCCCAGTCTCCAAACTCTGCTTTGTGTATCAGTCATACTGCAACCCAGTCTAAAAACTCTGCTCTCTGTAACAGTCCGTCTGCACCTCATTCTTCAACCTCTGCTCTCTGAAACAGTCCTTCTGCACTCCAGTCTCAAATCTAAGCTCTCTGCAACATTTCTTCTGCACCCCAGTCTTTAACCTCTGCTCTCTCTTAGACCATTCTGCACCTCAGTCTCCAACCTCTGCTCTCTGCAATGATACTTCTGCACCCCAGTCTTCAAACTCTGCTCTCTATAACAGTCCTTCTGCATCCCAGTCTTCGACATCTGCTCTCTGCAACGATCCTTCTGCACCCAAGACTCCAAACTCTCCTCTCTGTAACAGTCCTTATGTACCGCAGTCTCAAACCTCTTCTCTCTATAATGGTCCTTCTTCACACCAATTGCCAACCTCTGCTTTCGGAAAAAGTCCTTCTGCACCTCAGACTCCATCCTCTGCTCTCTGTAACAGTTCTTCTTAGCCTCAGTGTGAAACCTCTGCTCTCTGCAACAATTATTCTAAACCCCAGTCTCCAAACTGTGCTATCTATAAAAATCCTTCTGAACTCCAGTCTCCAACATCTGGTCTCTTTACCAGGTCTTCTGCAACCCAGTCTTCAAACTGTGCTCTCTGTAACAGGCCTTCTGCACCCCAGTCTCCGACCTCTGCTCTCTGCCAAAGTCCTTCTACACCCCAGTCTCCAACATCTGCTCTCTCCAACGATCATTTTACAACCCAGTCTCCAACTTCTGTTCTCTGTAAGATCCTTCTGCACGCCGTTCTCCAAACTTTGCTCTCTGTAACAGTCATTCTGCACCTCAGTCTCCAACTTCATCTCTCTGCAACGGCCCTTCTGCACCCCAGTATCCAACCTCTGTTCTCTGCAGCTGTCTTTCTGCACCAAAGACTACAAACTCTATTCTCTATAACAGTATTTCTGCACCCCAGTCTCTAAACTCTACTTTCCTTATTAGTTATTCTGCACCCCAGTCTAAAACCTCTGCTCTCGGTATCAGTCCTTCTGCACTTCAGTGTCCAACCTCTGCTCTCTGCAAAAGCCCTTCTATAAACCAGTCTCCAACATCTTCTCTCTGCAACAATCCTTCTACATCCCACTTTCCAACATCTGTAACACTCCTTCTGCACCCAAGTCTCCATCCTCTGCTCTCTGTAAGTATCCTTTGACACCCCTATCTCAAACCTCTCCTCTGTGGAAAAGTACTTCTGCACCTCAGTCTCCAACCTCTGCAATCTGTAACGGTCCTTCTGCACCCCAGTCTCCAAATTCTACTCTCTGAAACGATCCTTCTGCACCTCAGTCTCAAAACTCTGCTCTCTCTAACAGTCCTTCTGCACACCAGTCTCCAACATCTGCTCGCTGCAACGGTCCTTCTTCACCCCAGTCTCCAAACTCTGCTCTCTGTAAGAATCCTTCTGCACCCCAGTCTCAACCCTGTGTTCTCTGCAACAGTCCTTCTGCATCAAGGTCTCCAAACTTTGCTCTCTGTAAACGTCCTTCTCTTCTGGAGTCTCCAAACTCTTCTCTCTGTAACGGTCTTTCTTAACCCCAGTCTCCAAACTCTGCTTTGTGTATCAGTTCTTCTGCACCCCAGTCTCCAACCTCTGCTCTGTGTATCAGTCCTTTTGCACCTCATTCTCCAACCAGCTCTCTGTAACAGTCCTTCTGTACCGCAGTCTCAAACCTCAGCTCTGTGTAACGGTCCTTCTGCACCCCAGTCTCCAACGTCAGCTTTCTGTATCAGTTCTTCTTCACCAGAGTCTCCAACCTTGGCTCTCAGTAACAGTCCTTCTGCACCCCTGTCTCAAACCTCTGCTCTCTGCAACATTTCTTCTGCACCTCAGTCTCCAAAATCTGCCTGTCTGTAACAGTCCTTCTGCACTTCATTATCCAACCTCTGCTCTCTGTATAAGTCCTCTGCACCTCAGTCTCCAAACTTCGCTCTCTGTAATAGTTCTTCTGCACCCCAGTCTCGAAACTCTGCTCTCTGTAACAATCTTCCTCCATCTCAATTTCCAACGACTTCTCTCTGTACAAGGTCTTCTGCACCCCAGTCTCCAAACTCTGCTCTCTGTAACAGGTTTTCTGAACCCCAGTCTCCAACCTCTTCTCTCTATAACAGTCCTTCTGCACATCAACTGCCAACCTCAGCTTTCTATAACAGTCCTTCTGCACCTAAGATTTCAACCTCTGCTCTCTGTAACAGTCCTTCTAAGCCTCAGTCTGTAACCTCAGCTCTCTGCAACGATAATTCTGCACCCCAGTCTCCAAATTGTGCTATCTGTAATAATCCTTCTGTACCCCAGTCCCCAAACTGTAATCTCTCTATCAGGTTTTCTGCACCCCAGTCTCCAACCTTTTCTCTCTGCAACGATCCTTCTGCACCTCATATCCAAACTCTGCTCTCTGTAAAGTCCTTCTGAACCCCAGTATCCAAACTCTGGTCTCTGTAAAAGTCCTTCTGCACCTCCATCTCCAACCTTGCTCTTTGTAATGGTCCTTCTGCACCCCAGTATTCAAACTCTGCTCTCTAAAAAAAACTTTCTGCACCCCAGTCTCTAACCTCTGCTCTCTGTAACAGGCCTTCTGCACCCAGTCTTAACCTCTGCTCTCTGTAACAGGCCTTCTGCACCCCAGTTTCCAACCTGTGCTCTCTGCAACGATCCTTAAGCACCCGAGGATCCAATATCTGCTCTCTGAAACAGTCCTTCTTCAACTCAGACTCCAACCTCTGCTCTCTGTAACAGTCATTCTAAGCCTCAGTCTGAAACCTCTGATCTCTGCAATGATCCTTCTTCACCTTACTCTCCAAACTGTGCTATTTGTAACAATCCTTTTGCACACAAGTGTTCAACCTTTTCTCTCTACCAGGTCTTCTGCACCCCATTCTTTAAACTCTGCTCTCTGTAACAGGCATAATGCACCCCAGTCTCCAACCTCTTCTCTCTGCAATGATCCATCTGCACCTCAGTCTCCAACCTCTGCTCTCTGCAACAGTCCTTAGGCACCCCAGTCTCCAACCTCTGCTCTCTGTAAGATTCTTCTTCACCCCGGTTTCCAAACTTTGCTCTCTATAACAGTCCTTCTGCACCTCAGTCTCCAACCTCTGCTCTGTGAAACGGTTCTACTGAACCCCAGAATCCAACCTCTGTTCTCTGCAACAGTCCTTCTACACCCCAAGTTCAAAATACTTTTTTCCATATCAGATATTCTGTACCCCAGTCTCCAAACTCTGCTCTCTGTAACAGTCCTTCTGCACCCCAGTTTCCAACCTCTGCTCTCTGCAAAAGTCCTTCCTGCACCTCAGTCTCCACCTTCTGCTCTCTGCAACATTCCTTCTGCACCCCAGTATCCTAGCTCTGCTTTCTAACAATCCTTCGGCACCTCAGTCTCCAAACTCTGCTATTTGCAATGGTCCTTCCGCACCCCAGTCTCCAACCTCTGTTCTCTGCATCAGTACTTCTGTCCCACAGTTTCTAACATCTACTCTCAGTTAAAGTCCTTTTGTACTGCAGTCTCCAACCTTTGTTCTCTGTAACGGTATTTCTGCACCCCAGTCTGCAACGTCTGCTTTCTGTATCAGTTCTTCTGCACCCCAGTTTCCAAACTCTGCTCTATGCAAAAGTTCTTCTGCACAACAGTCTCCACTTTCTGCTGTCTGCAACATTTCTTCTGAACCCCAGTCTCCATCTGTGCTCTCTGTAACTGTCCTTCTGCACCCCAGTTTTCATCCTCTGCTCTCTGTAAAAATCGTTCTGCACCACAGTCTCAAACCTCTGCTCTCTGCAAGGATCCTTCTGCACCTCAGTCTTCAAACTCTGCTCTCTGCTATGATCCTTCTGCAACCCAGTCTCCAACTTCTGCTCTCTGTAACAGGCCTGCTGCACCCCAGTCTCCATCCTCTTCTCTCTGCAACGACCCTCTGCACCTCAGTCTCCAACCTCTGCGCTCTACAACATTTCTTCTGCACCCCAGTCTCCAAGCACTTTTTTTGCAATAGTCCTTCTTCACCCTTGTCTCCAAACTCTGCTCTCCGTAACAGTCCTTCTGCACCCAAGTCTCTAACCTCTGCTCTCTCTCTAACAGACCTTCTGCACCTCAGACTCCAACCTCTGCTCTCAGCAACAGTCCTTCTTCACCCCAGTCTCAAACATCTGCTCTCTGCAACAGTCCTTCTACACCCAAGTCTCCAACCTTTACTCTCTGCAACGATCCTTCTGCACCCCAGTTTCCAACATATGGTCTCTATAAGATCCTTCTGCACTCCAGTTCTCGAACTGTACTCTCTGTTACATTCCTTCTGCACCCCAGTCTCCAAGCTCTACTCTCTGTAACAGTCCTTCTGTACCGCAGTCTCCAAACTGTGCTCTCTGCAACAGTCTTTCTGCACCTCAGTCTCCAACCTCTGCTTTCTGCAACATTTCTTCTTCACTCCAGTCTCCAACATGTGCTCTCTCAAACTGTCCTTCTGAACCCCAGTCTCCAACCTCTGCTCTTAGTTACAATCCTTCTACATCTCAGTCTCATACCTCTGCTCTCTGAAACAGGCCTTCTGCACCCCAGTCTCCAACCTCTGCTCTCTGTAACAGTTCTTCTGCACCCCAATCTCCAAACTCTGCTCTCTGTAACAGTCCTTCTGCACCTCAGTCTCCAAACTCAGCTCTCTGTAATGATCCTTTAGCACCTCAGTCTCCAAACTCTGCTCTCTGTAACAGGCCTTCTCCACCCCAGTCTCCAACCTTTACTCTCTGGGTCAACCTTCTCCACCCCAGTATACTACCTCTGCACTCTGTAACAATCCTTCTGCACCTCAGTCTCTCAACTCTCCTCTCTGCAATGGTCCTTCTGCACCCCAATCTCCAAACTCTATTCTATGCAACAGTACTTCTACACTCCAATCCCAACCTATACTCTCTGCAACAGTCCTACTGAACTCCAGTCTACAACATCTGATCACTGCGACAGTTCTTCTCCACCTCAATCTCCAACCTCTGCTCTCTGTAACAGTCCTTCTGTACAGCAGTTTCCAAACACCTCTCTCTGTAATGGTCCTTCTGCACCCCAGTCTCAAACCTCTGCTTTCTGTATCAGTCCTTCTGCACTCAAGTCTCCAAGCTCTGCTCTCTGTAACAGTCCTTATGCACCTCAGTCTCCAAATTCTGCTCTCTGCAACAGTCCTTCTGCACCCCAATCTCCAACCTCTGCTCTCTGCAGGAGTCCTTCTACACCTAAGTCTCCAACTTCTTCTCTCTGTAACAGACCTTCTGCATTTCAGTCTCCAAACCCTGCTCTTGGCAACGGTCTTTCTGCACCTCAGTCTACTACATATACTCTCTGTAACAGTCCTTCTGCACCTCAGTCTCCAACCTCTTCTCTGTGTAAGATCCTTCTGAAAACCAGTCTCTAAACTCTGCTTTCTGTAACAGTCTCCCAACTCTTATATGTGTAACAGGCCGTTTGCACCCAAGGCTCCAACCTCCTCTCTCGGTAACAGTTCTTCGGCACCCCAGTCTCCAAACTCTGCTCTCTGCAACGATTTTTTCTGCACCCAAGGCTCCAAACTCTGCTCTCTGCAACACTCCTTCTGCACCCCAGTTTTCAAACTCTTCTCTCTGTAAGATCATTCTGCACCCCTGTGTCCAAACTCTTCTCTCTGTAACATTCCTTCTGCACCCCAGTCTCCAAACACTGCTCTCTGCAATGGTCCCTCTGCACAGAAGTCTCAAATCTCTCTTCTCCACAACAGTTCTTCTGTACCACAGTCTTTAACCTCTATTCTTTTTAAGGGTCCTTCTTCACTCCAATCCTCAACCTCTGCTTTCTGTATCAGTCCTTCTGAAACACAGTCTCCAAACTCTGCTCTCTGTAAAAGTCCTTCTGCACCTCACTGTGAAAACTCTGCTCTCTGCAACAGTCCTTCTGCATCCCAGTCTTCATCCTTGCTCTCTGCAACAGTCCTTCTGCACCCCAGTCTTCAAACTCTGATTTGTGTAACAGGCCATTTGAACCCAAATCTCCGACCTCTTCTCTCTGTAACAGTTCTTCTGCACCCCAGTCTCCAAAATCTGCTCTCTGCCACAGTCATTCTCGACCCCAGTCTCCAACCTCTGCTCTCTTTAACAGTCCTTCTGTACTGCAGTCTCCAAACTCTTCTCACTGTAAGGATCCTTCTGCTCCCCAGTCTCCAAACTCTGCTTTCTGTGTCACTTTTTCTTAACACCAGTCTCCAACCTCTGCTCTCTGTAACTTTCTTTCTGCAAGTCAGACTCCAACCTCTCTCTCCGCAACAGTCTTTCTGCGTCCCAATCTCCAACTTCTGCTCTCTTCAACAGTCCTTCTGCACCTCAGTGTCTGACCTCTGATCTCTGTAAGATCCTTCTGAAACCCTGTCTCCAACCTCTGCTTTCTGCAATGGTTCTTCTGCACCCAAGTCTTCAACCTCTGTTCTCTACAACAGTCCTTATGCATCTCACTCTGTAACCTCTGCTCTCTGCCACAGTCTTTCTGCACCCCGGTTTCTAACCTCTCCTCTCTGTAGCAGACTTTCTGCATCTCAGACTCAAACCTCTGCTCTCTGCAACAGATCTTCTGCATCCCAATCTCCAACCTATGCTCTCTGCAACAGTCCTTCTGAACCTCAGTGTCCGAATTCTTCTCTCTGTAAGATCCTTTTGAACCCCAGTCTCCAATCTCTGTTCTCTACAACATTTATTCTGTACCCCAGGCTTCAACCCCTGTTCTCTGTAACAGTCCATTTGTACCACAGTCTCCAAACTCTGTTCTCTGTAAGGGTTTCTACTGCACCCGAGTCTCCAACCTCTGCTTTCGATATCAGTAATTCTGCACCACATTCTCCAAACTCTGCTCTCTGTAACAGTCCTTCTGCACCTCAGTCTGCAACCTCTGCTCTCTGCAATAGTCCTTCTGCACCCAAGTCTCCAATCTCTGCTCTCTGCAACAGTACTTCTGCACCTCAGTCTCTAACATCTGCTCTCTGCAACAGTCCTTCTCCACCACAGTCTTCAACCTCAGCTCTCTGCAACAATCTTTCTGCACCCAGGTCATCGACGTCTGCTTTCTGTATAAATCCTTTTGCACCCCAGTCTCCAACCTCTACTTTCTGCAGCAGTCTTTCTCTACCCCAGTCTCCAACCTCTTCTCTTGCCAACAGTACTTCTGGACGCCAATATTCAACCTCTAATCTCTGCAACAGTCTTTCTACACCCCAGTCTCAAACCTCTGCTCTCTGTAACGTGCCTTCTGCACCCCAGGCTAAAACCTCTGCTCTCTGTAACAGTCCTTTTGCACCTCAGTCTGAAAACTCTGCTCAACGCAACGAACCTTCTACACCTCAGCCTCCAACCTCTGCTCTCTGTAACAGTCCTTCTGTACATCAGTCTACAACCTCGGCTCTCTGTAACATCCTTTTGCAACCCAGTCTTTAATCTCTGCTCTCTGTAACTGACCTTCTGCACCACAGTCTCCAAGCACTGCTCTCTGTAACAGGCCTTCTGCACCCCATCTCCAACCTCTGCTGTCAGTAACAGAAGTTTTGACCCCAGTCTCCAAACTCATTTTCTTCAAAGATTCTTCTGCACCCCAGGCTCCAACTTCTGCTCTTCACTAATGTCCTTCTGTACCCCAGTCTCCAAACTTTGCTGTGTGTCACATCCTTCTGCACACCTGTCTCAAACCTCTGCTCTCTGTAACAGTCCTTCTGTAAAGCAGTCTCCAACCTCTGGTTTCTGTCAGGTTCCTTTTGCACCTCATTCTCCATTCTCTGCTCTCTGCATCACTCAAACTGCACCCCAGACTACAAACTTTGTT